>NW_017199131.1:0-7436 GCF_001704415.2 Capra hircus | reverse complement strand
CCCCCACCCCTCTGCCCCCGAGAGAAAAAGGCGGCCCTGTGGCCCCTAGGTCCTGGATGCAGTTTCACACATAGAATGTGTCCCCATAGGAGCCAAGAATTTTCCTGACAGACCTAGGCTCACTAGAGCTCTCCTACAGAGCAAAGGGGATGGGACAGATGTGTGGCTGTGGCTCTGCCTTTCCCTGGGAGTGTGGAGCCGCTCCCTATGGCCCGGGCTCCAGGGGAAATTGCCCCTGAATAATGACCTCCAAGAAGCGCTTTTCCAACTGGCTGAGACGTGGAGTTCTCAGGATACAGGGAAAGCGAGTGTCCTTCGGGAAGCAAAGGCAGTCACCTGTTATCATAACTTACTAGAATAGTAGGTACCTTCTCCGGTTGGGCAGAGGCCTTCCCTACCTGATCTGAAAAAGAAAACGAAGTAGCTCGCTGATTTGAGAAATAATTCCCAGACTTGGGTTTCCAACCAGTATAGAATCCGACAATGGCCCTGTCTTTGCAGCCGCGTTAATTAACAGGTATGTGAAGCTCTAAATATCAGTGGAAATTACATACAGCATATAGGCCCCAGTGTTCTGGAATGGTGGAAAGAAACAACCAAACTCTTGAAGAGACACTTTCAAAATGGATCATAGAGACTGACTGTACATGGATGGGCTTGCTTCCGGCAGACTTACTCATATTACGGGTAACTGCACGTTCCCATAGTTGTTGTCCTTATGAAATTTTCTATGGGAGACCCCCTCCCACAGTGAGGCAGGTGTTAGCAGATTTGCCACAAGTAAGGGGGTGGGATTTCACAGCAGATGGAACAATTAGGTAAGGTAATAAATCAGGTAACTAAGTTTGTATAAAAAAGAATATCATTCCCCCTTGAGGAACAGATTCATGAATTTGTGCTCAGTGATCAGGTGTGGCTCAATGACTGGAAACACAATTCCTTGGCCTGACATCGGAAAGGTCCTTATACTGTTGTTTTAGCCACAATTCTGAAAGAGATGGGAATACCAGACCACCTAACCTGCCTCTTGAGAAATCTGGATGAAGGTCAGGAAGCAACAGTTAGAGTAGGACATGGAACAACAGACTGGTTCCAAAAAGGAAAAGGAGTATGCAAAGGCTGTATATTGTCACCCTGTTTATTTAACTTCTATGCAGAGTACATCATGAAAAATGCTGGGATGGAAGATACATGAGCTGGAATCAAGATTGCCGGTAGAAATATCAATAAACTTAGATATGCAGATGACACCACCATTATGGCTGAATGTGAAGAGGAACGGGTATGTCGGGGAACTTCTTGAGTTGCAGCAAGGGTGTGAAGGACCCTTTGGAAGTTCCAGAGGTTAGGTGTGGTTAGTCTCGAGATGCCTCAGCGGAAATGGGCCTCATGTCGCCTGGAATGGAGAGGCTCCTGGATATTCCCGAGTTTCAGCAGGTGCTCTCGAGTTACGACGGGGACTTCAGGGACCCGCTCTGGCGGCCGCAGGAAACGCCAGTCATCATGCGTGTTGCTAGGGGGCCTCTCGTGATTCCTCTCCCGTCGATGCCGGGGCCTAAGACCTTGTGTGGAGTCGGGGCCGGAAGCTGAGGATTCCTCTCCAGTGCTGACATGGATTTTGTGGTACTTCTCGAGTCTCCACAAGGGAGTCAGGCCTCGTCTCGAGTGGGGGCATGAGCGTGCCCTTTCCTCCCATGCTGTAGCAGCAGTGTCACGCTTCCCCATGCCTGGACCAAGGGATCTGTGGCTTTCCCTCGAGTCTTTCCACTAGGCTTTCCAACAGGTCTGTCCCACGTGTGACGGTGGTGTGAGTCGATCCTCGGCATGAAGGCCAAGGCAGTGCAGGGAAAACAGGTTCCTGTGGAATGGACTGAGACATCTGGGTGAGTCTCGGAATGGTGGCACGACCCTGCAGTTCCTCTCCCCTTTCCTTTGGAGAGCGCCTCCTCTTGAGATGCGATGGGAATGCCGGGAATTCTTTCCCGACCAATCAGGGAAAGGATCGCTCATCTCGAGCTACGAGCCGGAAACGGAGCTCCTCTGGATGTGGCCGGGACACTCGTGCTTCCTCTTGAGTGGAGACGGGTATGTCGGGGAACTTCTTGAGTTGCAGCATGACTGTGAAAGACTCTTTGGAAGTTCCAGAGGTTAGGTGTTATTAGCCTCGAGACGCCTCAGCGGAAATGGGCCTCATCTCGCCTGGAGGGGAGAACTTCCTGGATTTTCTCGAGTGTGGCAGGTGCTCTAGAATTACGACGGGGACCTCAGGAACCCTCTCCGGTGTCCTGAGGAAAGGCCAGGCTCCATGCGAGTTGTTCGATGGCCTCTTGGGATTCCTCTCCCGTTGATGCCGGGGTCTGAGACCTTGTACGGAGTCGGTGCCGGAACCTGAGGATTCCTCTCCAGTGCTGACATGGATCTTGGGGTACTACTGGAGTCTCCCGAGGGAAGTCAGTCCTCGTCTCGAGTGGGGGCATGCACGTGCGCTTTCCTCCCGAGCTGTAGCAGCAGTGTCACGCTTCCCTTCGCGTGAATCAAGGGATCTGTGGCTTTCCCTCGAGGCTTTCTCACGAGGCTTTCCCACAGGGCTGTCCCACGTACCACCATGGTGTGAGTTGATCCCCAGCTTGAAAGTCGAGGCAGTGCAGGGAAAACAGGATTTCCTGGAATTGACTGAGACATCTGGGGGACTCTGGGAATGGTGGCATGACAGGGAGTTCCTCTCGCCTTTCCTGTGGAGAGTGACTCCCGAGAATTCTTTCGCTATCACGCTGGGAAAGGATCCCTCCTCTCGAGCTATGAGTCGGAAACGGGGCTCCTCTGGATGTGGGCGGGACTCTCGTGCCTCCTCTCGAGTGGAGACGGGTATGTCGTGGAACTTCTTGAGTTGCAGCAAGGGTGTGAAGGACCCTTTGGAAATTCCAGAGCTTAGGTGTGATTAGCCTCGAGACGCCCCAGCGGAAATGGGCCCATCTCTCCTGGAAGGGACAACCACCTGGATTTTCTCAAGTTGCGGCAGGTGCTCTCGACCTATGACGGGGACCTCAGGGAACCGCTCTGTTGGCCTGAGGAAATGCCAGTCCCATGCGAGTTGCACGGTGGCCTCTCAGGTTTCCTCTCCCGTCGATGCCTGGGCCTAAGACCTTGTTTGGAGTCGGTGCCAGAACCAGAGGATTCCTCTCCAGTGCTGACATGGATCTTGGGGTACTTCTGGAGTCTCCCCAGGGGAGTCAGTCCTCGTCTCGAGTGGGGGCATGCACGTGTGCTTTCCTCCCGAGCTGTAGCAGCAGTGTCACGCTTCCCTTCGCGTGGATCAAGGGATCTGTGGCTTTCCCTCGAGGCTTTCCCACGAGACTTTCCCACGAGGCTTTCCCACAGGGCTGTCCCACGTGCCACCGTGGTGAAAGTCGACCCTGGGCTTGAAAGTCGAGGCAGTGCAGGGAAAACAGGTTTCCCTGGAATGGACTGAGACATCTGGGGGACTCTGGGAATGGTGTCACGACCCTGGACTTCCTCTCGCCTTTCCTGTGGAGAGCACCACCTCTTGAGATGCAACGGGAACGCCGGAAATTCTTTCCCCACCAAGCAGGGAAAGGATCCCTCCTCTCGAGCTAGGAGGCGGAAACGGGGCTCCTCTGGATGTGGGCGGGACTCTCGTACTTCCTCTCGAGTGTCGACGGGTATGTGGGGGAACTTCTTGAGTTGCAGGAAGGGTGTGAAGGACGCTTTGCAAGTTCCAGAGGTTAGGTGTGATTAGCGTCGAGATGCCTCAGTGGAAATGGGCCTCATCTCGCCTGGAGGGGAGAACTCCTGAATTTTCTCGAGTTGCGGCAGGTGCTCTCGACTTACGACAGGGACCTCAGGGACCCGCTCTGGTGGACTCAGGAAAGGACAGTCCCCATGCAAGTTGCTCGGGGCCTCTCGGGATTCCTCTCCCGTCGATGCCGGGGCCTAAGACTTTGTGTGGAGTCGGTGCCGGAACCTGAGGTTTCCTAACAGTGCTGACATGGATCTTGGGGTACTTCTGAAGTCTCCCCAGGGGAGTCAGTCCTCGTCTCGAGTGGGGGCATGCACGTGCGCTTTCCTCCCGAGCTGTAGCAGCAGTGTCACCTTCTTGGCGATTGGATCATGGTATCAGTGGCTTTCCCTGAAGGCTTTCCCTCGAGGCTTTTCCACGAGGCTTTCCCACAGGGCTGTCCCACGTGCCACCGTGGTGTGAGTTGATCCTCGGCTTGAAAGTCGAGGCAGTGCAGGGAAAACAAGTTTCCCTGGAATGGACTGAGACATCTGAGGGAATCTGGGAATGGTGGCACGACCCTGGAGTTCCTCTCGCCTTTTCTGTGGAGAGCGCCTACTCTTGAGATGCGACGGGAATGCCGGAAATTCTTTCCCGACCACGCAGGGAAAGCATCCCTTCTTTCCAGCTATGAGGTGGAAACGGGGTCCTCCTCATGTGGGAGAGACTCTCGTGCTTCCTCTCGAGTGGAGACGGGCAGGTTGGGGAACTTCTTGAGTTGCAGCAAGGGTGAGAAGGACCCTTTGGCAGTTCTAGAGGTTAGGTGTGATTAGCCCCGAGATGCCTCAATGGAAATGGGCCTCATCTCGCCTGGAGGGGAGAAACTCCTGGATATTCTAGAGTTGCTGCAGGTGCTCTCGACTTACGATGGGGACCTCAGGGACCCGCTCTGGTGGCCTCAGGAAATTCCAGTCCCCATGCGAGTTGCTCGGGGCACTCTCCGGATTCCTCTCCCGTCGATGCCGGGGCCTCAGACCTTACGTAGAGTCGGTGCTGTAACCTGAGGATTCCTCTCCAGTGCTGACATGGATCTTGGTGTACTGCTGGAGTCTCCCCAGGGGAGTCAGTCCTCGTCTCGGTTGAGGGCATGCACGTGCGCTTTCCTCCCCAGCTGTAGCAGCAGTGTCGCGCTTCCCTTCGCGTGGATCAAGGGATCTGCGGCTTTCCCTCGAGGCTTTCCCACGAGGCTTTCCACGAGGCTTTGCCACAGGGCTGTCCCACGTGCCACAGTGGTGTGAGTCGATCCTCGGCTTGAAAGTCGAGTCAGAGCGGGGAAACAGGTTTCCCTGGAATGGACTGAGACATCTGGGGGACTCGGAGAATGGTGGCATGTCCCTGGAGTTCCTCTCGCCTTTCCTGTGAAGAGCGCCTCCTCTTGAGATGGACGGGAACGCCGGGAATTCTTTCCCGACCTCCCAGGGAAAGGATCCCTCCTCTCGAGCTATGAGGCGGAAACGGGGCTCCTCTGGATGTGGGCGGAACTATCGTGCTTCCTCTTGAGTGGAGACGGGTATGTCGGGGAACTTCTTGATTTGCAGCAAGGGTGTGAAGGACCCTTTGGAAGTTCCAGAGTTTAAGTGTGCTTAGCCTTGAGATGTGTCAGCGGAAATAGGCTTCATTTTGCCTGGAGGGGAGAACATCCTTGATTTTCTCGAGTTGCGGCAGGTGCTCTCGACTTACGACGGGGACCGCAGGGACCCGCTCTGGTGGCCTCAGGAAAGGCCAGTCAAGATCCAAGACAGCACTGGAGAGGGAGAGACATCACGAGAGGCTTCCGAGCAACTCGCATGGTGACTGGCCTTTCCTGAGGACACCAAAGCGGGTCCCTGAGGTCCCCGTCGTAAGTTGAGAGCACCTGGCGCAACTCGAGAAAATCCAGGAGGTTCTCCCCTCCAGGCGAGATGAGACCATTTGCGCTGAGGCATCTCGAGGTTAATCACACCTAACCTCTGGAACTTCCAAAGGGCCCTTCACACCCTTGCTGCAACTCAAGAAGTTCCCCGACATACCCGTTTCCACTCGAAAGGAAGCACGAGAGTCCCGCCCACAACCAGAAGAGCCCCGTTTCAGCCTCATAGCTCGAGAGGAGGGATCCTTTCCCTGCGTGCTCGGGAAAGAATTTCCGGCGTTCCCGTCGCATCTCAAGAAGAGGCGCTCTCCACAGGAAAGGCGAGAGGAACTCAGGGTCGTGCCACCATTCCCAGAGCCCCCAGATGTCTCAGTCGATTCCAGGGAAACCTCTTTTCCCCGCAATGCCTCGACTTTCAAGCCGAGGATCGACTCAGACCTCGGTGGCACGTGGGACAGCCCTGTGAAAAGCCTAGTGGGAAAGCCTTTTGGGAAAGCCTACAGAGAAAGCCACAGATCCCTGGATCCACGCAAAGGGAAGCGTGACACTGCTGCTATAGCTCGGGAGGAAAGCGCACGGGCACGCCACACTCGCGACGAGGACTGACTCCCCTGGGAGACTCCAGAAGTACCCCAAGATCCATGTCAGAACTGGAGAGGAATCCTCAGGTTCCGGCACCGACTCCACACAAGGTCTCAGGCCCCGGCATAGACGGGAGAGGAATCGCTAGAGGCGCACGAGCAACTCGCATGGGGACGGGCCTTTCCTGAGGGCACTAGAGCGGGTCCCTGAGGTCCCCGTCGTAAGCCGAGAGCACCTGCGGCAACTCGAGAAAATCCAGGAGGTTATCCCCTCCAAGCGAGATGAGGCCCATTTCCGCTGAGGAGTCTCGAGGCTTATCACACCTAATCTCTGGAACTTTCAAAGGGTCCTTCACACCCTTGCTGCAACTCAAGAAGTTCCCCGACATACCCGTCTCCACTCGAGAGGAAGCTCGAGAGTCCCGCCTCATCCTTAGGAGCCCCTTTTCCGCTTCCTAGCTCGAGAGGAGGGATCCTTTCCCTGCGTGGTCGGGAAAGAATTCCCGGCGTTCCCGTCGCATCTCAAGAGGAGGCGCTCTCCACAGGAAAGGCCAGAGGAACTCCAGGTCATGCCACCACTCCCAGAGTCCCCCAGATGTCTCAGTCCATTCCAGGGAAACCTGTTTCCCTGGACTGCCTCGACTTAAAGCCGAGGATCGACTCACACACGGTGGCACGTGGGACAGCCCTGCAGGAAAAGCCTCGTGGAAAAGCCGTGGGAAAGCCTCGAGGGAATGCCACAGATCCCTTGTTCCCGCGAAGGGAAGCGTGACACTGCTGCTACAGCTCGGGAGGAAAGCGCACGTGCATGCCCCCCACTCGAGACGAGGACTGACTCCCCTGGGGAGATTCCAGAAGTACCCTAAGATCCATGTCAGCACTGGAGAGGAATCCTCAGGTTCCGGAACTGTATCCAGACAAGGTCTCAGGCCCCAGCATCGACTGGAGAGGAATCCCGAGAGGCCCCGAGCAACTCGCATGGGGACTGGCCTTTCCTGAGGCCAGCAGAGCGGGTCCCTGAGGTCCCGTCGTAAGTCAAGAGCACCTGCAGCAAATCGAGAAAATCCAGGAGGTTCTCCCCTCCAGGCGAGATGAGGCCCATTTCCGCTGAGGCGTCTCGAGGCTATTCGCACTTAACCTCTGGAAGGTCCAAAGGGTCCTTCACACCCTTGCTGCAACTCAAGAAGTTCCCCGACATACCCGTCTCCAC
>NW_017199130.1:0-7436 GCF_001704415.2 Capra hircus | reverse complement strand
CCTGACACTGCTGTTACAGCTCGGGGGTAAAGCGCACGTGCATGCCCCACTCGAGACGAGGACTGACTCCCCTGGGGAGACTCCAGAAGTACCCTAAGTTCCATATCGGCACTGGAGAGGAATCCTCAGGTTCCGGAACCGACTCCACACAAGCTTTTAGGCCCCGGCATCGACCGGGAGAGAAATCCCGAGAGGCCCCGAGCAACTCGCATGGGGACTGGCCTTTCCTGAGGCCACCAGAGCGGGTCCCGGAGTGTCCAGTCGTAAGTCGAGAGCACTGCCGCAACTCGAGAAAATCCAGGAGGTTCTCCCCTCCAGGCGAGATGAGGCCCATTTCTGCTCAGGCGTCTCGAGGCTAATCACACCTAATCTCTGGAACTTCCAAAGGGTCCTTCACACCCTTGCTGTAACTCATGAAGTTCACCGACATTCCCGGCTGCACTCGAGAGGAAGCACAAGAGTCCCGCCCACATCCAGAGGAGCCCTGTTTCCGCCTCCTAGCTCGAGAGGAGGGATCCTTTCCCTGCGTGGTGGGGAAGAATTCCTGGAAGTTCCTGTCGCATCTCAAGAGGAGGCGCTCTCCACAGGAAAGGCGAGAGAAACTCCAGGGTCGTACCACCATTCCCAGAGTCCCCCAGATGTCTCAGTCCATTCCAGGGAAACCTGTTTTCCCTGCACTGCCCTCGACTTTCAAGCGGAGGATCGACTCACACCACGGTGGCACGTGGGACAGTCCTGTGGGAAAGCCTCGTGGGAAAGCCACCAGATCCCTTGATCCATGCGAAGGGAAGCGCGACACTGCTGCTACAGCTCGGGAGGAAAGCGCACGTGCATCTCCCGCTCGAGACAAGGACTGACTCCCCTGGGGAGACTCCAGAAGTACCCCAAGATCCATGTCAGCACTGGAGAGGAATCCTCAGGTTCCGACACTGACTCCACACAAGATCTTAGGCTCCCGAATCGATGGGAGAGGAATCCAGAGAGGCCCACGAGGAACTCGTTTGGGGCCTGGCCTTTTCTGAGGCCACCAGAGCGTGTCCCTGAGGTCCCCGTCGATAGTCAAGAGCACCTGACGCAACTCGAGAAAATCCAGGAGTTTCTCCCCTCCAGGCGAGATGAGGCCCATTTCCGCTGAGGCCTCTCGAGGCTAATCACACCTAACCTGCGGAGATTCCAAAGGGTCCTTCACAACCATGCTGCAACTCAAGAAGTTTCCCGAAATACCCGTCTCCACACGAGAGGAAGCAGGAGAGTCCCGCCCACATCCAGAGGAGCCCCGTTTCCGCCTCCTAGCTCGAGAGGAGGGATCCTTTCTCTACGTGGTCGGGAAAGAATTCCCGGCGTTTCTGTCGCATCTCAAGGGGAGGCGCTCTCCACAGGAAAGGCAAGAGTTACTCCAGGGTCGTGCCACCATTCCCAGAGTCCCCCAGATGATCTCAGTCCATTCCAGGGAAACCTGTTTTCCCTGCACTGCCTGGACTTTCAAGCCGAGGATCGACTCAACACGATGGTGGCACGTGGGATAGCCCTGTGGGAAAGCCTCGTGGGAACGCCTCGTGGGAAAAGCTCAAGGGAAAGCCACAGATCCCTTGATCCATGCGAAGGGAAGCGTGACACTGCTGCTGTAGCTAGAGAGGAAAGCGCACGTGCAGGCCCCCACTCGAGACGAGGACTGACTCCCCTTGGGAGACTCCAGAAATACCCCAAGATCCATGTCAGCACTGGAGAGGAATCCTCAGGTTCCGGCATCGACTCCACACAAGGTCTTAAGCCCCGGCATCGATGGGAGAGGAATCCTGAGAGGCCCCCGAGCAACTCGCATGGGGACTGGCCTTTCCTGAGGCCACCAGAGCGGGTCCCTGAGGTCCCCAATGTAAGTCGAGAGCACCTGCCGCAACTCGAGAAAATCCAGGAGGTTCTCCCCTCCAGGCGAGATGAGGCCCATTTCCGCTGAGGCCTATCGAGGCTAATCACACCTAACCTCTGGAACTTACAAAGGGTCCTTCACACCCTTTCTGCAATTCAAGAAGTTCCCCGACATACCCGTCTCCACTCGAGAGGAACCACGAGAGTCCCCGCCCACATCCAGAGGAGCTCCGTTTCCGCCCCTAGCTCGAGAGGAGGGATCCTTTCCCTGCGTGGTCGCGAAAGAATTCCCGGCGTTCCCGTCGCATCTCAAGAAGTGGCGCTCTCCACAGGAAAAGGCCAGAGGAACTCCAGGGTCGTTCCACCATTCCTAGAGTCCCCCAGATGTCTCAGTCCATTAAAGGGAAACATGTTTTCCCTGCACTGTCTCGACTTTGAAGCCGAGGATCGACTCACTCCACCGTGGCACGTGGGACAGCCCTGAGGGAAAGCCTCGTGGAAATGCCTCTTGGGAAAGCCTCGAGGGAAAGCCACAGATCCTTTGATCCACACGACAGTAAATATGACCCTGCTGCTACTTGCTCTGGAGGAAAGCCCACGTGCATGCCACCACTCGAGACGAAGAGTGACTCCCCTGAGGAGACTCCAAGAAGTACCCCAGGATCCATGTCAGCACTGGAGAGGAATCCTCAGGTTCCGGCACCGAACTCCCCACAAGGTCTTTGGCCCCGGCATCGACGGGAGAGGAATCCCAAGAGGCCCCTGAGCAACTCGCATGGGGTCTAGCCTTTCCTGAGGCCACTAGAGCGGTATCCCTGCAGGTGCCCGTCATAAGTCGAGAGCACCTGCCGCAACTCGAGAAAATCCAGGAGGTTCTCCCCTGCCAGGCGAGATGAGGCCCATTTCCTCTGAGGCGTCTCGAGGCTAAATCACACCTAACGACTTGGAACTTCCAAAGGGTCGCTTCACACCCTTGCTGCAACTCAAAAAGGTCCCCGACATACCCGTCTCCACTCGAGAGGAAGCACGAGAGTCCCGCCCACATCCAGAGGAGACCCCGTTTCCGACTCCTAGCTCGAGAGGAGGGATCCTTTCCCTGCGTGTGTCAGGGAAAGAATTCCCGGCGTTTCCCGTCGCATCTCAAGAGGAGGCGCTCTCCACATGGAAAGGCGAGAGGATCTCCAGGGTCGTTGCCACCATTTCCAGAGTTCCCCAGATGTCTCAGTCCATTCCAGGGAAACCTGTTTTCCACTGCATCTGCCTCGACATTTCAAGCCGAGGATCGACTCACACCACGGTGGCACGTGGGACAGCCCTGTGGGAAAGCCTCGTGGGAAAGCCTCCGTGGGAAAGCCTTAACGGAAAGCCACAGATCCGATGATCCACGCCTATGGAAGGTGACACTGCTGCTACAGCTCGGGAGGAAAGCGTACGTTCATGCCCCCACTCGAGACGAGGACTGACTCCTGCCTGCGGAGACTCCAGAAGTACCCCAAGATCCATGTCAGCACTGGAGATTAATCCTCAGGTTCCGGCACTGACTCCACACAAGGTCTTAGGCCCCGGCATCGAAGGGAGAGGAATCCCGAGAGTCCCCCGAGCAACTCGCATGGGGACTGGCCTTTCCTGAGGCCACCATAGCGGGTCCCGGAGGTCCCCGTCGATAAGTCGAGAGCACCTGACCAACTCGAGGAAAATCCAGGAGGTTCTCCCCTCCATTGCGAGATGAGGTCCATTTCCGCTGAGGCGTCTCGAGTCTAATCACACCTAACCTCTGGAACTTCCAAAGGGTCCTTCACACCCTTGCTGCGACTCAAGAAGTTCCCCGACATACCCGTCTCCACTCGAGAGGAAGCACGAGAGTCCCCCCACATCCAGAGGAGACCCGTTTCCGCCTCCTAGCTCGAGAGGAGGGATCCTTTCCCTGCGTGGTCGAGAACGAATTCCCCGCGTTCCCGTCGCATCTCAAGAGGGGCGCTGTCCACAGGAAAGGCGAGAGGAACTCCAGGGTCGTGCCACCATTCCCAGAGTCCCCCAGATGTCTCAGTCCATTCCAGGGAAACCTGTTTTCCCTGCACTGCCTCGACTTTCAAGCCGAGGATCGACTCACACCACGGTGGCACGTGGGACAGCCCTGTGGGAAAGCCTCGGGGGAAAGCCTCGTGGGAAAGCCAGAGATCACTTGATCCACGCGAAGGGAAGGGCGACACTGCTGCTACAACTCGGGAGGAAAGCGCACGTGTATGCCCCACTCGAGACGAGGACTGACGCCCCTGGCGAGACTCCAGAAGTACCCCAAGATCCATGTCACCACTGGAGAGGAATCCTCAGTTCCGGCACTAACTCCACACAAGGTCTTAGGCCCCAGCATCGACGAGAGAGGAATCCCTAGAGGCCACCGAGCAACTCGCATGGGGACTGGCCTTTCCTTAGGCCACCAGAGCGGTTCCCTGAGGTCCCCGTCGTAAGTCGAGAGAACCTGTCGCAACTCGAGGAAATCCAGGAGGTTCTCCCCTCCAGGCGAGATGGGCCCATTTCCGATGAGGCGTCTCGAGGCTAATCACACACAAACTCTGGAATTTCCAAAGGGTTCTTCACACCCTTGCTGCAACTCAAGAAGTTCCCCGATATACCCGTCTCCACTCGAGAGGAAGCACGAGAGTCCCGGCCACATCCAGAGGAGCCCCGTTTGCGCCTCCTAGCTCGAGAGGAGGGATCCTTTCCCTGGGTGGTCGGGAAAGAATTCCCATAGTTCCGTCGCATATCAAGAGGAGGCGCTCTCCACAGGAATGGCGAGAGGAACTCCAGGATCATGCCACCATTCCCAGAGTCCCCAAGATGTCTCAGTCCATTCCAGGGAAACCTGTTTTCCCTGCGCTGCCTCGACTTTCAAGCCGAGGATCGACTCACACCACGGTGGCACGTGGGACAGCCCTGTGGGAAAGCCTGTTTGGAAAACTTGGTGGGAATGCCCAGATGGAAAGCCACAGATCCCTTGATCGTCGGGCCGGGAAGACTGACACTGGTGCTAGAGCTCGGTAGGAAAGCGCACGTGCATGCCCTCACTCGAGATGAGGACTGAATCGCCTGGGGAGACTCCAGAAGTACCCCAAGATCCATGTCAGGCCTGGAGAGGAATCCTCAGGTTCCGGCCCCAACTCCAGACAAGGTCTTATGTTCCGGCATCTACGGTAGAGGAATCCAGGGAGGTCCCCTAGCAACTCGCTTGGGGACCTGCCTTTCCTGAGGCCACCAGAGCGGGTCCCTGAGGTCCCCGTCGTAAGTCGAGAGCACCTGCCGCAAGTCGAGAAAATCCTGGAGGTTCTCCCTTCCAGGCGAGCAGAGACGCATTATTGCTGAAGCATCTCGAGGCCAATCACACCTACCCCCTGGACCGTCCAAAGGTTCCTTCACACCCTTGCTGCAACTCAAGAAGTTCCCCGATATACCCGTATGCACTCGAGAGGAAGCAGAAGGGTCCCGCCCACATCCAAAGGAGCCCCGTTTCCGCCTCTTTGCTCGAGATGAGGGATCCTTTCCCTAATTGGTCGAAAAAGAATTCCCGAGGTTCCCGTCGCATCTCAAGAGGAGGCCCTCTCCACAGGAAAGGGGATAGGTACTCCAGGTCAGGCCACCATTCCAAGAGTCCCCCAGATGTCTCAGTCCATTTCAGAGGAACCTGTTTTCCCCAAACTGCCTTCGACTTTCTCGCCGAAGATCGACTCAAACCACAGTGGCACGTGGGACAGCCCTGTGGTAAAGCCTCTTAGGAAAGCCTCGTGGGAAAGCCTTGAGGGAAAGCCTCAAGGGAAAGCCACAGATCCCTTGATCCACGCGATGGGAAGCTTGACACTGCTTTGACAGCTCGGGAGGAAAGCGCACGTGCATGCCCCCACTCGAGACGAGGACTGACTCCCCTGGGGAGACTCCAGAAGTACCCCCAAGATCCATGTCAGCACTGGAGAATAATTCTCAGTTTACGGCCCCGACTTCGCAAAAGGTCTTAGGCCCCAGCATTGAAGGGAGAGGAATCCCGAGAGGCCAATAAGCAACTCGCACGGAGAGTGGCCTTTCCTGAGGCCACCAGATAGGGTCCCTGTGGTCCCCATCGTAAATCGAGAGCACTTACTGCAAATCGAGAAAATCCTGGAGATTCTCCCCTCCAGGCTAGATGAGGCCCATTTCCGCTGAGGCGACTCGAGGCTAATCACATCTAACCTTTGGAACTTCCATAGGGTCCTTCACACCCTTGCTGCAACTCAAGAAGTTCCCCGACATACCCTTGTCCACTCGAGAGGAACCGCGAGCGTCCCTTACACATCCAGAGGAGGCCCTTTTCCTCCTTGTAGCTCGAGATGAGGGATCCTTTCCCTGCGTGTTCGGGAAAGAATTCCCGGCATTCCCGTCGCATCTCAAGAGGAAGCGCTCTCCACAGGAAAGGCGAGAGGAACTCCAGGGTCGTGCCACCATTCCAAGAGTCCCCCAGAGGACTGAGTCCATTCCAAAGGAAACTCTTTTACCTGCACTGGCCTTGACTGTCACGCCGAGGATCGACTCACACCACGGTGGCACTTGGGACAGCCCTGTGTGTTAGCCTCGTGGGAAAAGCCTCATGGGAAATCCTACAGGGAAAGCCACACATCCCTTGATCCACCCGTCGGGTAGCATGACACTGCTGCCACCGTTAGGGAGGAAGCCCACGTGCATTTCCCCACTCGAGACGAGGACTGACTCCCCTGGGGAGAGTCCAAGCAGTACCAAAAAATCCACGTAGCACGCGCTGGACGGAATCACTCAGTTTCGCTCGCCAGGACTCAACACAAGTCTTCGACTCGGGGATAATTCAAGCAGTTAAAAGATATCTCTCCTTTGGAGGCCTCGAGGGGGATGGGGGGCCTTCTCCTCGGATGTGGGCCAGGACCCTCGTGGCTTCCTTTGCAGTGTAGACGGGTTATGTCGGCCGAAAGCTCTTGAGGTTGCCAGCAAGTGTGTGAAGGAACATTGAAGGTTCGAGAGGTTAGGTGTTGCTTAAGGCCTCTAGATGCCGTCAGTGGAAATAGGCCTCATTTTGCCTGTAGGGAGAATTCCCTGGATTTCTCGAGTTACGAGTGCTCATCGAATTACACGGGGACCTCAGGGACTCCGGTTTCGTAGCCTCAGGAAAGGCGCCAGGTCCCCATGGCAAGTTGCCAGGGATTAGATATCTCTTGGGTCCGATGCGGGGCCCTACAGACTTGTGGTGGAGTCGACGGCGCGATCCTGAAGGATTCTCTCCAGTGCTTGACATGTTCTTGGGTACTTCTGGAGTCTCCAGGGAAGTCAGTACCTCGTCTCGAGTGTGGGCATGCACTGCCTTCGATCCCGGCTGTAGCAAGCAGTGTCACGCTTCTAACGCGTGGTCAGGGATCTGGTAGCTTCACTCAAGTCTTTCCTTCAAGGTTTCGAAGAGCTTCCACAGGGCTGTCCCACCTGCCACCATGGTGGAAGTCGATTCTCGGCTTGAAAGCCGAGGTCAGTGCAGGGGTAAAACAGGTTCCTACTGGAATGGGCTGAGACATCTGGGGGCTCTT
>NW_017199129.1:0-7436 GCF_001704415.2 Capra hircus | reverse complement strand
TGGGTCGGGAAGACCCCCTGGAGGAGGACACGGCAACCCACTCCAGAATTCTTGCCTGGAGAATCCATGGACAGAGCAGCCTGGAGGCTACAGTCCATAGGTTCGAAGGGTTGGACATGACTGAAGTGACTTAGCACACCAGTGCACGTGAGCATGTTTCCTTACAGCCTATTTCCAATTAAATCTCTGCACTTAGCCCAACTTACTTGACAATTTTAAGTTTTAACTCATCAAGGAGCAGGGTGAACTTGAAAGTGCTCTAAATCTTTTTTTATCTTCGGAAGAGTGAATCAGTAAAATTTCCTTTAAGAGCAGTTTTCCAAAACCTTTAAAACCTTATTTATCATTTAGACTAGTATTTCATCACTGTTGGGAATTTGTCCTAAGAAAATGAGACAAGTAAGCAAAGATAAGTTTATACTATGAAAAGCTTGGAAGAATTGTTTAAGGGAGTTGATAACACCCATTTAGTGAAATACTATATAGGTATTTAAAATAATCATGAACAAGGTTCTACTGAATAGCACAGTGAATACCTATAATAAGCCATAATGGAGAAAAAATATGAAAAAGCATGTGTATATATGTATAAATCTCTTTGCCATATACCAGAAACACATTATAAATCTACTTCAATAAATTAAAACAATCATGAAGGTCTATAGTCATTGATGATGAAAAGGCCAGTTTTTATTCCAATCCCAAAGGGTGATGCCAAGCAGTGTTCAAACTACCACACAATTGCACTCATTTCACATGATAGCAAGGTAATACTCAAAATCCAAAGACGTTCCCCCACTGTTGTGAAGGTTCTGAACCCCACTTCAGGTTTACTAGCCTGCTGCTGCTAAGTCACTTCAGTCGTGTCTGACTCTGCGACCCCATGGACTGCAGCCCACCAGGCTCCTCCGTCCATGGGGTTTTCCAGGCAAGAGTACTGGAGTGGGGTGCCATTGCCTCTCTATTCCTAGCCTGAGGATCCAACAAAGAAACTAGGAATCCGCCAGAGAATCTGACCTTGAAAGCCAGTGAAATTTGATTACAAGACTTCCACAGGACTGGAGAAAACAGAGACTCCAGTCTTGGACGCCACAAACAAAACCTTGCCTGCACCAAGACTCAGGAAAGGAGCAGTGACCCCATAGGAGACAACCAAAACTACCTGCTAGTTTAGGAGGGTCTCCTTGACATGTGGGTTGGCAGGGCTCATCACAGGGATGGGAACACTGGCAGCAGCAGTCTGGGAAGGTCCCCCTTGGCATAAACCCTCTTGGAGGTCGCCATTAACCTGACCATAGAGCCCAAAATAGAACTGTAGACCTGAGGGCTGGGTCACCTCAGGCCAAGAAACTACCAGGGAGGAGTGCAGCCCCACCCATCAGCAGATAACTGAAGCTTTACTGAGCAAGGCCCTGCCCAACAGAGCAAGACCCAGTTTCCCCCACACCAGCCTTTCCCATCAGGAAGCTTACAGAAGCCTCTTAACCTCCTCTATCAGAGGGCAGACGCAAGAAGCAAGAACCACAGTCCCACAGTGACTAAAAAAGGCACATTATAGAAAGTTAATCAGCATGAAAAGCAGACAGTTACGTGCCAGAGGAAGGGACAAGGTAAAAACACCAGAAAAACAACTAAGTGAAGTGGAGATAGGCAACCTTTCAGAAAAAGGGGTAAAGATAGTGAAGATGATTCAGGATCTCAGAGAAAGAATGGAGGCAAAGATTGAGAAGATGCAAAAAATGTTTATCGAGTTAAAGAACAAACAGAGATGAGTAATACACTAGAAGGAATCAATAGCAGAATAACTGAGGCAGAAGAACGGATAAATGACCTGGAGAACCAACTGGTGGAAATCGCTGCTGCAAAACAACATAGAAAAAAGAATGAAAAGCATGAAGACAGCCTAAGAGACCTCTGGGACGACACTAAATGCATCAACGTTCGCATATAGGGGTCCCAGAAGGAGAAGAGAGAGAGAAAGGACCTGAGAAAATATTTGAAGAGAGAATAGCTGAGAATTTCCCTAACATGGGAAAGAAAACAGTTAACCAAGTCCAGGAAGCACAGAGTCCAGCAGGATAAACCTAAGGAGGAACACAAGGAGACACATAATAATCAAACTGTAAAAATTAAAGACCAAGATAAAACATTTAAAAGCAACAAGGGAAAAAACAACAAATAATACACAAGGGAACTTCCATCAGGCTATCAGCTGATTTCTTGACAAAAACTCTACAAGCCAGAAGGGAATGGCATGGTATATTTAAAGTGATGAAAGGGAAGAACCTACAACCAAAGAAGACTCTCTCCAGCATGACTCCTTCAGATTTAATGGAGAAATCAAAAGCTTTCCAGACAAGCAAAAGTTGAACTCAGCACTACCAAAGCAGCTTTACAACAAATGCTAAAGGAACATCTCTAGGCAGGAAACAGAAGGAAAAGACTACCTACAAAAAATAAACCCAAAGTAATTAAGAAAATGATAACAGGATCATACATTATTGATCAGTTCAGCCGCTCAGTTGTGTCCAACTCTTTGCAACCCCATGGACTGCAGCATGCCCCCCTGGATTGACTTCAGCACATTATTGATAGGATCATAAATATCATTAATTAACTTAAATGGATTAAATGCATCAACCAAAATACATAGACTGACCGAGCACTGTATAATCATAAGAGATTTGATAGAGTGCCTGATGAACTATGAAAATAAGGTTCATGACATTGTACAGAAGACAGGGATCAAGACCATCCCATGGAAAAGAAATGCAAAAAAGCAAAATGGCTGTCTGGGGAGGCCTTAGAAATAGCTGTGAAAAGAAGAGAAGCAAAAAGCAAAGGAGAAAAGGAAAGATATACCATCTGAATGCAGAGTTCCAAAGAATAGCAAGAAGCGATAAGAAAGCTTTCCTCAGCGATCAATGCAAAGAAATAGAGGAAAATGACAGAATGGGAAAGACTAGAGATCTCTTCAAGAAAATTAGAGATACCAAGGGAACATTTCATGCAAAGATGAGGCTCGATAAAGGACAGAAATGGTATGGACCTAACAGAAGCAGAAGATATTAAGAAGAAGTGGCAAGAATACACAGAAGAACTGTACAAAAAAGATCTTCACGACACAGATAATCACAATGGTGTGATCACTCACCTAGAGCCAGACGTCTTGGAATGTGAAGTCAAGTGGGCCTTAGAAAGCATTACTGTGAACAAAGCTAGTGGAGGTGATGGCATTCCAGTTGAGCTATTTCAAATCCTGAATGATGCTGTGAAAGTGCTGCACTTAATAAGCCAGCAAATTTGGAAAACTCAGCAGTGGCCACAGTGACAGTCACAGTGCAAGTGAAGTCGCTCAGTCGTGTCTGACTCTTTGCGAAACTGCACAGCCCACCAGGCTCCTCTGTCCATGGGATTCTCCAGGCAAGAATACTGGAGTGGGTTGCCATTTCCTTCTCCAGGGGATCTTCCTGAAGGGATCGAACCCAGGTCTCCCAAATTGCAGGCAGATGCTTTAACCTCTGAGCCACCAGGGAAGCACAGGACTGAAAAGGTCACTTTTCGTTCCAATCCCAAAGAAAGGCAATGCCAAAGAATGCTCAAACTACCACACAATTGCACTCATCTCACATGCTAGTAAAGTAATGCTCACAATTCTACAAGCCAGGCTTCAGCCAATATGTGAACTGTGAACTTCCAGATGTTCAAGCTGGTTTTAGAAAAGGCAGAGGAACCAGAGATTAAATTGCCAACATCCTCTGGATCATGGAAAAAGCAAGAGAGTTCCAGAAAAACATCTATTTCTGCTTTATTGACTATGCCAAAGCCTTTGACTGTGTGGATCACAAGAAACTATGGAAATTCCTGAAAGAGATGGGAATACCAGACCACCTGACCTGCCTCTTGAGAAAGCTGTATGCAGGTCAGGAAGCAACAGTTAGAACTGGACATGGAACAACAGACTGGTTCGAAATAGGAAAAGGAGTACGTCAAGGCTGTATATTGTCACCCCTACTTATTTAACTTATATGCAGAGTACATCATCAGAAACGCTGAACTGGAAGAAACACAAGCTGGAATCAAGATTGCCGGGAGAATATCAATAACCTCAGATAGGCGGATGACACCACCCCTTATGGCAGAAAGTGAAGAGGAACTAAAAAGCCTCTTGATGAGGGTGAAAGAGGAGAGTGAAAAAGTTGGCTTAAAGCTCAACATTCAGAACACTAAGATCATGGCATCCAGTCCCATCACTTCATGGAAATAGATGGGGAAACAGCGGAAACAGTGTCAGACTTTTTTTTTTGGGGGGGGGCTCCAAAATCACTGCAGATGGTGACTGCAGCCATGAAATTAAAAATGCTTACTCTTTGGAAGAAAAGTTATGACCAACCTAGACAGCTTATTCAAAAGCAGAGACATTACTTTGGCAAACTAAGTTCCATCTAGTCAAGGCTATGGTTTTTCCAGTGTCATGTATGGATGTGAGAGTTGGACTGTGAAGAAGGCTGAGTGCTGAAGAATTGATGCTTTTGAACTGTGGTGTTGGAGAAGACTCTTGAGAGTCCTTGGACTGCAAGGAGATCCAACCAGTCCATTCTGAAGGAGATCAGCCCTGGGATTTCTTTGGAAGGAATGATGCTAAAGCTGAAACTCCAGTACTTTGGCCACCTCATGCGAAGAGTTGACTCATTGGAAAAGACTCTGATGCTGGGAGGATTGGGGCAGGAGGAGAAGGGACGAGGATGAGATGGCTGGATGGCATCACTCGATGGAGTGAGTCTGAGTGAACTCCGGAGTTGGTGATGCCATCCAGCCATCTCATCCTCAATCCCTCCCAGCATCAGAGTCTTTTCCAATGAGTCAACTCTTCACATGAGGTGGCCAAAGTACTGGAGTTTCAGCTTTAGCATCATTCCTTCCAAAGAAATCCCAGGGCTGATCTCCTTCAGAATGGACTGGTTGGATCTCCTTGCAGTCCAAGGGACTCTCAAGAGTCTTCTCCAACACCACAGTTCAAAAGCATCAATTCTTCGGCTCAGCCTTCTTCACAGTCCAACTCTCACATCCATACATGACACTGGAAAAACCATAGCCTTGACTAGACGGACCTTAGTTGGCAAAGTAATGTCTCTGCTTTTGAATATAATAGGGAGCATAACTTTTCTTCCAAGGAGTAAGCGTTTTAATTTCATGGCTGCAGTCACCATCTGCAGTGATTTTGGAGCCCAAAAAAAAGTCTGACACTGTTTCCGCTGTTTCCCCATCTATTTCCCATGAAGTGATGGGACTGGATGCCATGATCTTAGTGTTCTGAATGTTGAGCTTTAAGCCAACTTTTTCACTCTCCTCTTTCACCCTCATCAAGAGGCTTTTAGTTCCTCTTCACTTTCTGCCATAAGGGTGGTGTCATCCGCCTATCTGAGGTTATTGATATTTCTCCCGCAATCTTGATTCCAGCTTGTGTTTCTTCCAGTTCAGCGTTTCTGATGATGTACTCTGCATATAAGTTAAATAAGTAGGGTGACAATATACAGCCTTGACGTACTCCTTTTCCTATTTGGAACCAGTCTGTTGTTCCATGTCCAGTTCTAACTGTTGCTTCCTGACCTGCATACAGATTTCTCAAGAGGCAGGTCAGGTGGTCTGGTATTCCCATCTCTTTCAGAATTTTCCACAGTTTATTGTGATCCACACAGTCAAAGGCTTTGGCATAGTCAATAAAGCAGAAATAGATGTTTTTCTGGAACTCTCTTGCTTTTTCCATGATCCAGAGGATGTTGGCAATTTGATCTCTGGTTCCTCTGCCTTTTCTAAAACCAGCTTGAACATCTGGAAGTTCACGTTCACATATTGCTGAAGCCTGGCTTGGAGAATTTGAGCATTACTTTACTAGCATGTGAGATGAGTGCAATTGTGTGGTAGTTTGAGCATTCTTTGGCATTGCCTTTCTTTGGGATTGAATGAAAAGTGACCTTTTCCAGTCCTGTGCTTCCCTGGTGGCTCAGAGGTTAAAGCATCTGCCTGCAATTTGGGGAAGACCTGGGTTCGATCCTGGTCAGCGAAGATCCCCTGGAGAAGGAAAATGGCAACTACGCCCGCACTCCGCAGTATTCTTGCCTGGAGAAATCCCATGGACAGAGGAGCCCGTGGTGGGCTGGTGCAGTTCAACGGGGTCGCAAAGAGTCAGCACACGACTGAGCGACTTCACTTGGCACTGACTGACTGTCCAACTGTGGCCACTGCTGAGTTTTCCAATTTTTGCTGGGCTTATTAGTGCAGCACTTTCACAGCAATCAATTCAGGATATTGAAATAGCTCAACTGGAATGCCATCACCTCCACTAAGCTTGTTCAAGTATGCTTATTAAGGCCCTACTTCGACTTCACAAGTTCTAAGATCTGGCTCTAGGCTGAGTGATCACACCAGGATTTCCGAGGTATGAACGGAGATTTTTTTGTACAGTTCTTCTGTTGATTCTTGCTCACTTTCTTTAAGTATCTCTTCTGCTTCTGTTAGCGTGCATACCATGTTCTGTCCTTATCGAGCCTCAATCTTTCATGAAATATGTTCGGCCTTGCGTGTATACTTAATTTTCTTGAAAGAGATCTCTAGTCTTTCCCATTCTGTCCCTTTGTCCTCTATTTCTTTGCAATTGATCTGGGTGAAGGAAAGCTTTCTTACATCGCTTCTTGCTATTCTTTTGGAACTTCTGCATTCAGATGGTATACTCTTCTTTTCTCCTTTGCTTTTGCTTCTCTTGCTTTTCACAGCTGAATTTGTCTAAGCCATCCCCAGACAAGCCATTTTGCTTTTGCATTTCTTTTCCATGGGGATGGTCCTTGATCCGCTGTCTTCTGTAGGGCAATGGTCATGAAGCTTATTTCATAGGTTCACAGATCACAGCTCTATCAATGACTCGTATATGTAATACAGTGCTCTGGGTCAAGGTCCTGAGGCGGTGTAGTTGTGATGAGGTAGTGGGTGGTCCGTGGAGGTATATGTCGCATTAGATCCACTTAATGTTGAGATTAATGATATTTATCGGGGCGGTAAATGGCACCCTAGTCAATAATGTGCTGAAGCTCAAATCCAGGGGGCATGCTGCAGTGCCAGCTGGCGGGGGTCGCTTGCAGAAGAGAAGTGAGCGAGCAACTGGAGCCGGCTGAACTGATCATAGATGTGAGTGATCCTGTTATCATTTTTCTAATTACTTGTTGGTTTTATTTTTTGGTAGGTAGTCCTTTTCCTCTCTGTTGCCTGCCTAGAGTGTTCCTTTAGCCATTTGTTGTATAAGCGGGCTTTGGTAGTGCTGAGTTCAACTTTTGCCTTGTCTGGAAAGAAGCTTCTTTGATTTCTCTCTCTCATTTAAATCGTGAGGAGTCGATGCTGGACGAGAAGTCTTCTTGGTTTGTAGTTCTTCCCTTTCATGCAAC
>NW_017199128.1:0-7438 GCF_001704415.2 Capra hircus | reverse complement strand
TGGTTGCTGGAACTTGAGGATTCCGCTCCAGTTCTGACATGGATATTGGGGTACTTCTGGAGTCTCCCAGTGGACTCAGTACTCGTCTCGAGTGGGGGCATGCACGTGCGCTTTTCCTCCCGAGCTCTAGCAGCAGTGTCACGCTTCCTTCGCGTGGATCAAGGCATCTGTGGCTTTCCCTCAAGGCTTTCCCATGAGGCTTACCCACGAGGCTTTCCCACAGGGCTGTCGTACGTGCCACCGTGATGTGAGTCGATCCTCGGCTTGAAGGTCGAGGGCAGTCTGGAGAAAAAGGTTTCCCTGGAATGGACTGAGACATCTGGGGGACTCCTGGAATGCTGGCATGACCCTGGAGTTCCTCTCGCCTTTCCTGTGGAGAGCGCCTCCTCTTGAGATGCGATGGGAAGCCGGGAATTCTTTCCCGACCAAGCAGGGAAAGATCCCTCCTCTCGAGCTAGGAGGCGGAAACGGGGCTCCTCTGGATGTGGGCGGGACTCTCGTGCTTCCTCTCGAGTGGAGACGGGAATATCGGGGAAATTCCTCAGTTGCATCAAGGGAGTGGAGGACCCTTTGGAAATTCAAGAGGTTAGGTGTGATTAGCCTTGAGAAACCTCAGCGGAAATGGGCCTCATCTCGCCTGGAAGGGAGAACCTCCTGGATTTTCTCAAGTTGGGGCAGGTGCTCTGGACTTACGACGGGGAACTCAGGGACCCGCTCTGGTGGCCTTAGGAAAGGCCAGTCCCCATGCGAGTTGCTCGGGGGCCTCTGGCCATTCCTCTCCCGTCAATGCCGGGGCCTAAGACCTTTTGTGGCCGGAACATGTGGATTCCTCTCCAGTGCTGACATGGATCTTGAGGAGATTCTGGAGTCTCCCCAGGGGAGTCAGTCCTCGTCTCGAGTGGGGGCATGCACGTGCGCTTTCCTCCCGAGCTTTAGCAGAAGTGTCACGCTTCCCTTCGCGTGGATCAAGGGATCAGGGGCTTTCCCTCGAGGCTTTCCCACGAGGCTTTCCCACGAGGCGTTCCCACAGGGCTGTCCCAAGTGCAACCCTGGTGTGAGTCGATCCTCGGCTTGAAAGTCGAAGCAGTGCAGGGAAAACAGGTATCCCTGGAATGGACTGAGATATCTGGGGGGACTCTGGGAATGGTGGCACGACCCTGGAGTTCCTCTCGCCTTTCCTGTGGAGAGCGCCTCCTCTTGAGATGTGACGGAAACGCCGGGAATTTTCTTCCGACCAGGCAGGGAAGGATCCCTCCTCTCGAGCTAGGAGGCTGAAACGGGGCTCCTCTGGATGTGGGCGGGACTCTCGGGCTTCCTCTCGAGTGGAGACGGGTATATCAGGGAACTTCTTGAGTTGCAGCTAGGTTGTGAAGGACCCTTTGGAAGTTCCAGGGGTTAGGTGTGATTAGCCTCGAGACGCCTCAGCGGAAATGGGCCTCATCTCGCTTGGAGGGGAGAACCTCCTGGATTTTCTCGAGTTGCGGCAGGTGCGCTCGACTTACGACGGGGACCTCAGGGACCCGCTCTCGTGGCCTCAGGAAAGGCCAGTCCCCATGCGAGTTGCTCGGGGGTCTCTCGGGATTCCGCTCCCGTCGATGCCAGGGCCTAAGATCTTGTGTGGAGTTGGTCCTGGAACCTGAGGATTCCTCTCCAGTGCTGACATGGATGTTGGGGTACTTCTGGAGTCTCCCCAGGGGAGTCAGTCCTCGTCTCGAGTGGGGGCATGCACGTGCGCTTTCCTCCCGCTCTAGCAGCAGTGTCACACTTCCCTTTACGTGGATCAAGGGATCAGGGTCTTTCCCTCGAGGCTTTCCCACGAGGCTTTCCCACGAGGCTTTCCCACAGGGCTGTCCCACATGCAACCGTTGTGTGAGTCGATCCTTGGCTTGAAAGTCGAGGCAGTGAGGGGAAAAACAGGTTTCCCTGGAATGGACTCAGACATCTGGGGGACTCTGGGAATGGTGGCACGACCCTGGAGTTCCTCTCGCCTTTCCTGTGGAGAGCGCCTCCTCTTGAGATGCGACGGGAACGCCGGGAATTCTTTCCCGACCACGCAGGGAAAGGATCCCTCCTCTCGATCTAGGAGGCGAAAACGGAGCTCCTCTCGACGTGGGCGGAACTCTCGTGCTTCCTCTCGAGTGGAGACGGGTATGTCGGGGAACTTCTTGAGATGCAGCAAGGGTGTGAAGGACCCTTTGGAAGTTCCAGAGGTTAGGTGTGATTAGCCTCGAGACGCCTCAGCGGAAATGGGCCTCATCTCGCCTGGAGGGGAGAACCTCCTGGATTTTCTCGAGTTGTGGCAGGTGCTCTCCACTTAGGACGGGGACCTCAGGGACCCGCTCTGGTGGCCTCAGGAAAGGCCAGTCCCCATGCGAGTTGCTCGTGGGACTCTCGGGATTCCTCTCCCGTCCATGCCGGGGCCTAAAATTTAGTGTGGAGTGGTTGCTGGAACTTGAGGATTCCGCTCCAGTTCTGACATGGATATTGGGGTACTTCTGGAGTCTCCCCAGTGGACTCAGTACTCGTCTCGAGTGGGGGCATGCACGTGCGCTTTCCTCCCGAGCTCTAGCAGCAGTGTCACGCTTCCCTTCGCGTGGATCAAGGCATCTGTGGCTTTCCCTCAAGGCTTTCCCATGAGGCTTACCCACGAGGCTTTCCCACAGGGCTGTCGTACGTGCCACCGTGATGTGAGTCGATCCTCGGCTTGAAGGTCGAGGCAGTCTGGAGAAAACAGGTTTCCCTGGAATGGACTGAGACATCTGGGGGACTCCTGGAATGCTGGCATGACCCTGGAGTTCCTCTCGCCTTTCCTGTGGAGAGCGCCTCCTCTTGAGATGCGATGGGAACGCCGGGAATTCTTTCCCGACCAAGCAGGGAAAGATCCCTCCTCTCGAGCTAGGAGGCGGAAACGGGGCTCCTCTGGATGTGGGCGGGACTCTCGTGCTTCCTCTCGAGTGGAGACGGGAATATCGGGGAAATTCCTCAGTTGCATCAAGGGAGTGGAGGACCCTTTGGAAATTCAAGAGGTTAGGTGTGATTAGCCTTGAGAAACCTCAGCGGAAATGGGCCTCATCTCGCCTGGAAGGGAGAACCTCCTGGATTTTCTCAAGTTGGGGCAGGTGCTCTGGACTTACGACGGGGAACTCAGGGACCCGCTCTGGTGGCCTTAGGAAAGGCCAGTCCCCATGCGAGTTGCTCGGGGGCCTCTGGCCATTCCTCTCCCGTCAATGCCGGGGCCTAAGACCTTTTGTGCCGGAACATGTGGATTCCTCTCCAGTGCTGACATGGATCTTGAGGAGATTCTGGAGTCTCCCCAGGGGAGTCAGTCCTCGTCTCGAGTGGGGGCATGCACGTGCGCTTTCCTCCCGAGCTTTAGCAGAAGTGTCACGCTTCCCTTCGCGTGGATCAAGGGATCAGGGGCTTTCCCTCGAGGCTTTCCCACGAGGCTTTCCCACGAGGCGTTCCCACAGGGCTGTCCCAAGTGCAACCCTGGTGTGAGTCGATCCTCGGCTTGAAAGTCGAAGCAGTGCAGGGAAAACAGGTATCCCTGGAATGGACTGAGATATCTGGGGGACTCTGGGAATGGTGGCACGACCCTGGAGTTCCTCTCGCCTTTCCTGTGGAGAGCGCCTCCTCTTGAGATGTGACGGAAACGCCGGGAATTTTCTTCCGACCAGGCAGGGAAGGATCCCTCCTCTCGAGCTAGGAGGCTGAAACGGGGCTCCTCTGGATGTGGGCGGGACTCTCGGGCTTCCTCTCGAGTGGAGACGGGTATATCAGGGAACTTCTTGAGTTGCAGCTAGGTTGTGAAGGACCCTTTGGAAGTTCCAGGGGTTAGGTGTGATTAGCCTCGAGACGCCTCAGCGGAAATGGGCCTCATCTCGCTTGGAGGGGAGAACCTCCTGGATTTTCTCGAGTTGCGGCAGGTGCGCTCGACTTACGACGGGGACCTCAGGGACCCGCTCTCGTGGCCTCAGGAAAGGCCAGTCCCCATGCGAGTTGCTCGGGGGTCTCTCGGGATTCCGCTCCCGTCGATGCCAGGGCCTAAGATCTTGTGTGGAGTTGGTCCTGGAACCTGAGGATTCCTCTCCAGTGCTGACATGGATGTTGGGGTACTTCTGGAGTCTCCCCAGGGGAGTCAGTCCTCGTCTCGAGTGGGGGCATGCACGTGCGCTTTCCTCCCGCTCTAGCAGCAGTGTCACACTTCCCTTTACGTGGATCAAGGGATCAGGGTCTTTCCCTCGAGGCTTTCCCACGAGGCTTTCCCACGAGGCTTTCCCACAGGGCTGTCCCACATGCAACCGTTGTGTGAGTCGATCCTTGGCTTGAAAGTCGAGGCAGTGAGGGGAAAAACAGGTTTCCCTGGAATGGACTGAGATATCTGGGGGACTCTGGGAATGGTGGCACGACCCTGGAGTTCCTCTCGCCTTTCCTGTGGAGAGCGCCTCCTCTTGAGATGCGACGGGAACGCCGGGAATTCTTTCCCGACCACGCAGGGAAAGGATCCCTCCTCTCGATCTAGGAGGCGAAAACGGAGCTCCTCTCGACGTGGGCGGAACTCTCGTGCTTCCTCTCGAGTGGAGACGGGTATGTCGGGGAACTTCTTGAGATGCAGCAAGGGTGTGAAGGACCCTTTGGAAGTTCCAGAGGTTAGGTGTGATTAGCCTCGAGACGCCTCAGCGGAAATGGGCCTCATCTCGCCTGGAGGGGAGAACCTCCTGGATTTTCTCGAGTTGTGGCAGGTGCTCTCCACTTAGGACGGGGACCTCAGGGACCCGCTCTGGTGGCCTCAGGAAAGGCCAGTGCCCATGCGAGTTGCTCGGGGCCTCTCGGGATTCCTCTCCCGTCGATGCCGGGGCCTCAGATCTTGTGTGGAGTAGGTGCCGGAACCTGAGCATTCCTCTCCAGTGCTGACATGGACCTTGGGGTACTTCTGGAGTCTCCTCAGTGGAGTCAGTCCTTCTCTCGAGTGGGGGGCATGCCACGTGCGCTTTCCTCCCGAGCTGTAGCAGCAATGTCACGCTTCCCTTCCAGTGGAACAAGGGATCAGGGGCTTTCCCTCGAGGCTTTCCGAAGAGGCTTTCCCATGAGGCTTTCCCACAGGGTTGTCCCACGTGCCACAGAGGTGTGAGTCGATCCTCTGCTTGAAAGCCGAGGCAGTGCAGGGAAAACAGGTTCCCCTGGAATGGACTGAGACATCTGGGGGACTCTGGGAATGTGGCACGCCCCTGGAGTTCCTCTCGCCTTTCCTGTGGGAGCGCCTCCTCTTGAGATGCGACGGGAACGCTGGGAATTATTTCCTGACCACGCAGCGAAAAGATCCCTCCTCTCGAGCTAGGAGGCGGAAACGGGGCTCCTCTGGATGTGGGCGGGACTCTCGGGCTTCCTCTCGAGTGGAGACGGGTATGTCGGGGAACTTCTTGAGTTGCAGCAAGGGTGTGAAGGACCCTTTGGAAGTTCCAGAGGTTAGGTGTGATTAGCCTCGAGATGCCTAAGTGGAAATGGGCCTCATCTCGCCTGGAGGGGAGAACCTCCTGGATTTTCTCGAGTTGCAGCAGGTGCTCTCGACTTACGACGGGGACCTCAGGGACCCGCTCTGGTGACCTCAGGAAAGGCCAGTCCCCATGCGAGTTGCTCGGTGGCCTCTCGGGATTCCTCTCCCTTCGATGCCGAGGCCTAAGACCTTGTGTGGAGTCGGTGCCGGAACCTGAGGATTCCTCTCCAGTGCTGACATGTGCCGGAAGCCAGTGTGAGGAATCCCGGTCGTGACAAGGTCATGAGGAAGGAAGCTGACATACGCAAGGCGTGCTCAGACTTCAGGGACCCCTCTGGAAATTCCTAAGCATGTACCCCAACAAAAATCTGCCGGCTTTTGTGCTCTGCTTTTCCACTCTTCTGACATTTTCTGGAAAAAGTCAATTCAGGGCTTTAGTCTTCTGCTTTTGAAAGAGTGTTCCATTCCAAAAACCCCTTCGATGGCTTTCTAGCCTGCCTGCAGGACTCTGCAAGTGTGATTGTTTGAGGCCTCCTGACCGCAGGAGGCACAGGAAGCTTAAAACATCCTAGGAATGTAGGGGCTTCCGAAGAGTCAAAATCTTTAGAATAGGACTGATTAAAATTTCATTTGTTGAGTCAATGCTTGCTGCCAAATTTTCATATCCTTTATTTTTAGATATAGTTGGCATATAGAAAAACAAGTAGTAGACCTGGTATTAGCAACATTAGATCTTCGAGTTAAGTACCTTCTTTGTTATATCCCACTGCACCTTTGTTCTATAGAGATGTAACTTTAATGCTTTAAGGAAATGCAGATTAAAGAAAAACACTTCAGGGGAAACAAAATTAACATTCATTAAGGAAGAGAGCTAAAAAGTGTTAACAAGCCTCTTGGCCAGAAGATAATGTAAATCACCTGAGACCTTTTGTATACAAAATGATGTATAGAAAGAGTCTGGGCTGTGAACGCTACATAATTCTGTGTTACCCATTGATCTCCATGTTTTATCAAAAGTATAAAAGGCCTCCTGAACAATAAAGGATCGGACCGGTTTCTCGAACTAGTCTCTCGGCCTGGTTTCTTGGGACTCTGGCTCCCCCCATGTCTCTCTCTCTCTCTTCTTCTCTCCCCTTCCCTCTCTCTGCTCTTTACTTTAACTTCAGGCTGAATCTCCATCTGGGGCGCGGAGGCTCGCCAGGTCTACTTACTTGCCCCGGCTGTTAAGACCTGCACGAAAGGGAGTTTAAGGCGAGGCACCCTTAGATATTCAAGCGGGCGCCGGTGGCCCAAGGTAGATGGTGCAAATTCCTTGTCTGGAATTTTATTGGCCTTCCGCGTAAACCAAGCTATTCAGCCCTCTTCCTCCACTTAATCTTCTTATTACACTATAGTTTCTTAATCTAATCTTACATTAATAAACAAACAAGTCTTTCCAACGCAACGCCGTCCACCTTCGAATTCCCTGGATCGCACAGGGGCTGGACCCCGGCACGTGTGTGCCGGAACAGGCTATTCGAAGGTAGGTTCCTCGGAAGCAAAAGCTCCCCCCGGAGCACCTCCCTCTGTGCTTGCTCCCCAGAGCACTCTCTGTTGCTCCCCGCGGAGTGACTTAATCACTCCCCCGGAGTACTTTCGGGTACTCCCCCAGTGTTTGAGTGTTGGGACGGCTAGGACCCCACTCAGGGTGCCGCGGACCCCCCTGTAGGATAGACAGGGTGAGGAAAAGTGGGAAGTGTTCAAGGGTTTAAGAGAAACCTGGTGCTCTAGAGGTTGAAAAGAAACCTGCTATCCTAGGGTTAAAAACAAAACCCCCTCGCCAAAGGTAAAACCTTTTGTTGAGGGTAGACTTTTCTATAAGACTTAATTTTCTGACATGGGTAACAGTGAATCAAAAGAAAGACAACTTTTTATAGGAGTAATCTTGGCAGTTACTAACTAAAC
>NW_017199127.1:0-7438 GCF_001704415.2 Capra hircus | reverse complement strand
GGGACTGGCCTTCTCCTGAGGCCACCGCGAGCGGGTCCCTGAGGTCCCGTCGTAAGTCGAGAGAAGCAGCCGCAACTCGAGAAAATCCAGGAGGTCTCCCCTCCAGGCGAGATGAGGCCCATTTCTGCTAAGGCGTCTCGAGGCTAATCACACCTAAACTTTGGAACTTCCAAACGGTCCTTCACACCCTTGCTGCAACTCAAGAAGTTCCCCGACATAGCCGTCTCCACTGGAGAGGAAGCCACGAGAGTCCGGCCCCACATCCAGAGTAGCCCCGTTTCCTCCTCATAGCTCGAGAGGAGGGATCCTTTCCCTGCGTGTTCGGGAAAGAATTCCGCGTTCCCGTCGCATCTCAAGAGGAGGCGCTCTCCACAGGAAAGGCGAGAGGAACTGCAGGGTCGTGCCACCATTCCCAGAGTCCCCCAGATGTCTCAGTCCATTCCAGGGAAACCTGCTTTCCCTGCACTGCCTCGACTTTCAAGCCGAGGATCCACTCACACCACGGTGGCACGTGGGACAGCCCTGTGGGAAAGTCTCGTGGGAAAGCCTCGAGGGAAAGCCCCAGATCCCTTGATCCACGCGAAGGGAAGCGTGACACTGCTGCTACAGCTCGTGAGGAAAGCGCATCTGCAGGCCCCCACTCAAGACGAGACTGACGCCCCTGGGGAGACTACAGAAGTACCACAAGATCCATGTCGGGACTGGAGAGGAATCCTCAGGTTCCGGCAACGACTCCACACCAGCTCTTAGGCCCAAGCATCGACAGGAGAGGGAATCCCGAGAGGCCCCAAGCAACTCGCATGGGAACTGGCCTTTCCTGAGGCACCAGAGCGGGTCCCTCCCTGGGGTCCCCATCGTAAGTGGCGAGCAGCACATGCCGCAACTGGGGAAAATCCAGGAGGTTCTCCCCTCCAGGAGAGATGAGGCTCATTTGCGCTGAGGCGTCTCAGGGATAATCACATCTAGCCTCTGGAACTTCCAAAGGGTCCCTGACACCCTTGCTGCAACTCAAGAAGTTCCCCGACATACCCGTCTCCACTCGAGAGGAAGCACGAGAGTCCCGCCCACATACAGAGGAGTCCCGTTCTGCCTCGCAGCTCGAGAGGAGGAATATTTTCCCTGCGTGGTCGGGAAGAATCCCGCGTTCCCGGTCGCATCTCAAGAGGAGGGGCTCTCCACAGGAAAGGCGAGAGGAACTCCAGGTAGTGCCACCATTCCAGGAGTCCCCCAGATGTCTCAGTCCATTCCAGGGAAACCTGTTTTCCCTGCACTGCCTCGACTTTCAAGCCGAGGATCAACTCACACCACGGTGGCGCGTAGGACAGCCCTTTGGGAAAGCCTGGTGGGAAAGCCTGGTGGGAAAGCCTCATGGGAAGCCTCGAGGGAAAGCCACAGATGCTTTGATCCACGCGAAGGGAAGCGTGACACTTCTGCTAAGGCTCGGAAGGAAAGCCCACGTGCAAGCCCCCACTCGAGACGAGCACTGACTCCCCTGGGGAGACTCCAGAAGTACCCCAAGATCAATGTCAGCACTGGAGAGGAAACCTCAGGTCTGGCACCGACTCCACACAAGGTCTTAGGCACCAGCATCGACAGGTGAGGAATCCCGAGAGGCCCCTGAGCAACTCGCATGGGGACTGTCCTTTCCTGAGGCCACCAGAGCGGGTCCCTGAAGTCCCGTCGTAAGTCGAGAGCACCTGCCGCAACTCGAGAAAATCCAGGAGGTACACCCCTCCAGGCAGATAAGGCCCATTTCCGCTGAGGCGTCTCGAGGCTAATCACACCTAACCTCTGGAACTTCCAAAGGGTCCTTCACACCCTTGATGCACTCAAGAAGTTCCCCGACATACCAGTCTCCACTCGAAAGGAAGCACGAGAGTCCCGCCCACATCCAGAGGAGTCCCGTTTCCGCCTTCTAGCTCGACAGGAGGGATCCTTTCCCTGCGTGTTCGGGAAAGAATTCCCCGTGTTTCCGTCGCACCTGAAGGAGGGAGGCGCTCTCCACAGGAAAGGCGAGAGGAACTCCAGGGTCGTGCCACCATTCCCAGGAGTCTCCCAGATGTCTCAGTCCATTCCAGGGAAATCTGTTTTCCCTACACTGCCTCGATTTTCAAGCCGAGGATCGACTCACACCACGGTTGCACGTGGGTACAGCCCTGTGGGAAAGCCTCGTGGGAAAGCCTCGTGGGAAAGCCTCGTGGGAAAGCTCGAGGGAAAGCCCCTGATTCCTTGATCCACGCGAAGGGAAGCGTGACACTGCTGCTACAGCTCGGGAGGAAAGCGCACGTGCATGCCCCCACTCGAGACGAGGACTGACTCCCCTTGGGAGACTCCAGAAGTACCCCAAGATCCATGTCAGCACTGGAGAGGAATCCTCAGGTTCCGGCACCGACAAGACACAAGGTCTTAGCGCCGGCATCGACGGGAGAGGATTCCCGAGAGGCCTCCGAACAACTCGCATGGGGACTGGCCTTTCCCTGAGACCAAAGAGCGGGTCCCTGAGTCCCCGTCGTAAGTCGAGAGCACCTGCCGTAACTCGAGAAAATCCAAGAGGTTCTCCCCTCCAGGGGAGATGAGGCCCATTTCCGCTGAGGCGTCTGGAGGCTAATCACATCTCACATCTGGAACTTCAAAGGGTCCTTCACACCCTTGCTGCAACTCAGGAAGTTCCCCGACATACCCGTCTCCACTCGAGAGGAAGCACGAGAGTCCCGCCCAAATCCAGAGGAGCCCCAGTTTCCGCCTCCTAGCTCGAGAGAGGAGGATCCGTTCCCTGCATGGTCGGGAAAGAATTCCCGGCGTTCCCGTCGCTTCTCAAGAGGAGGCACTCTCCACAGGAAAGGCCGAGAGGAACTCCAGGGTCGTGCCACCATTCGCCAGAGTCCCCCAGATGTCTCAGTCCATTCCAGGGAAACCTGTTTTCCTCTGAACTGCCTCGACGTTCAAGCCGAGGATCGACTCACACCACGGTGGCACGTGGGACAGCCCTGTGGGAAAGCCTCGTGGGAAATCCTCGTGGGTAAAGCCTCGAGAGAAAGCCACCAGATCCCTTGATCTACGCGAAGGGAAGCGTGACACTGCCTCTACAGCTCGGCAGGAAATCGCACATGCATGCCCCCCACTCGAGACGAGGACTGACTCCCCTGTGGAGACTCCAGAAGTACCCCAAGATCCATGTCAGCACTGGAGAGGAATCCTCAGGTTCCGGCACTGACTCCACACAAGGTCTTAGGCCCTAGCATCGACGGGAAAGGAATCCCGAGTGGCCCAAGAGCAACTCACATGGGGAGTGGCCTTTCCTGAGGCCACCAGAGCGGGGTCCCTGAGGTCCCCGTCGTAAGTCGAGAGTACCTACCGCACTCGAGAAAATCCAGGAGGTTCTCCCCTCCAGGCGAGATGAGGCCGATTTCCGCTGAGGCGTTTCGAGGCTAATCACATCTAACATTTGGAACATCCAAAGGGTCTCTCACACCCTGGCTGCAACTCAAGAAGTTCCCCGACATACCCGTCTCCACTCGAGAGGAAGCACGAGAGCCCCGCCCACATCCAGAGGAGCCACGTTTCGCCTTCTAGCTCGAGAGGAGGGATCCTTTCCCTGCGTGGTCGGGAAAGAATTCCCCGGCGTTCCCATCGCATCTCAAGAGGAAGCGCTCTCCACAGGAAAGGCGAGAAGGAATCTCCAGGGTCGTGGCCACCATTTCCCAGAGTCGCCCAGATGTCTCAGTCCATTCCAGGGAAACCTGTTTTCCCTGCACTGCCTCGACTTTCAAGGCGAGGATCAACTCACACCACGGGCACGGGCACTTGGGACAGCCCTCGTAGGAAAGCCTCGTGGGAAAGCCTAGAGGGAAAAGCCCGTGATCCCTTGATCCACGCTAAGGGAAGAGTGACACTGCTGCTACAGCTCGGGAGGAAAGCACACGTGCATGCCCCCACTCGAGACGAGGACTGACTCCCCTGGGGAGACTCCAAAAGTACCCCAAATCCATGTCAGTACTGGGAGAGGAATGCCTCAGATTCCGGCTCCAACTCCACACAAGAGTCTTAGGACCCGGCATCGCGGGAGGAGGAATCCCGAGAGGCCCCCGAGGCAACTCGCATGGGGACTGGCCTTTCCTGAGGCCACCAGAGCGGGGTCCCTGAGGTCCCCGTCGTAAGTCGGGAGCACCTGCCGCAACTCGAGAAAATCCAGGAGGTTCTCCCCTCCAGGCGAGATGAGGCCCATTTCGCGTGAGGCGTCTCCGGGGCTAATCACACCTAACCTCTGGAACGTTCCAAAGGGTCCTTCACACCCTTGCGTGCAACTCAAAGAAGTTCCCCAACATACCCGTTTCCACTCGAGAGGAAGCACGAGAGTCCGCCCACATCCAGAGGAGCCCCGTTTCCGCCTCTAGCTCGAGAGGAGGGATCCTTTCCCTGCGTGGTTGGGGAAAGAATTCCCGGCCGTTTCTGTCGCTTCTCAAGAGGAGGGGCTCTCCACAGGAAAGGCGCAGAGTAACTCCAGGGTCGTGCCACCATTCCCAGAGTCCCCAGATGTCTCAGTCCATTCCAGGGAAACCTGTTTTCACTGCACTGCCTCGACTTTAAAGCCGAGGATCGACTCACTCCACGGTGGCACGTGGAACAGCCCTGGGAAAGCCTCGATGGGAAAGCCTCGATGGAAAGCCTCGAGGAAAGCCCTGATCCCTTTATCCACGTGAAGGGGAAAAGTGACACTGCTGCTACAACTCGGGATGAAAGCACACGTGCATGCCCCACTCGAGACGAGGACTGACTCCCCTGGGGAGACTCCAGAGTACCCCAAGATCCATGTCAGCACTGGAGAGGAATCCTCAGGTTCCGGCACACACTCCACACCAGGTCTTAGTCCCCGGCATCGACGGGAGAGTAATCCAAGAGGCCCCCGAGCAACTCGCATGGGACTGGCCTTTCCTGAGGCCACCAGAGCGGGTCCCTGAGGTCCCCGTCGTAAGTCGAGAGCACCTTGCCGCAACTCGAGAAAATCCAGGAGGTTCTCCCCTCCAGGCGAGATGAGGCCCGATTTTCGCTGAGGCGTTCGAGGCTAAATCACATCTAACATTTGGGAACATCCAAAGGGTCCTTCACACCCTTGGCTGCAACTCAAGAAGTTCCCGACATACCCGTCTCCACTCGAGAGGAAGCACGAGAGTCCCGCCCACATCCAGAGGAGCCCCGTTTCCGCCTTCTAGCTCGAGAGGAGGGATCCTTTCCCTGCGTGGTTCAGGAAAGAATTCCCGGCCGTTCCCATCGCATCTCAAGAGGAGGCGCTCTCCACAGGAAAGGCGGAGAGGAATTCCAGGGTCGTGCCACCATTTCCAGAGTCGCCCAGATGTCTCAGTCCATTCCAGGGAAACCTGTTTTCCCTGCACTGCCTCGACTTTCAAGGCCGAGGATCAACTCACACCACGGCGGCACTTGGACAGCCCTGTAGGAAAGCCTCGTGGGAAAGCCTCGTGGGAAAGCCTCGAGGGAAAGCCACTAGATCCCTTGATCCACGCGAATGGAAGCGCGACACTGCTGCTACAGCTCGGGAGGAAAGCGCACGTGCATGCCCCCACTCGAGACGAGGACTGACTCCACTGGGGAGACTCCAGAAGTACCCCAAATCCATGTCAGCACTGGAGAGGAATCCTCAGGTTCCGGCCACTGATCCACACAAGGTCTTAGGCCCCAGCATCGATCGGGAGGGAATCCGAGAGGCCCCCGAGCAACTCGCATGGGGACTGGGCCTTTCCTGAGGCCACCAGAGCGGGTCCCTGAGGTCCCCGTCGTAAGTCGAGAGCACCTGCCGCAACTCGAGAAAATCCAGGAGGTTCTCCCCTCCAGGCGAGATGAGGCCCATTTCCGCTGAGGCGTCGTCTCGGGCTAATCACACCTAACCTCTGGAACTTCCAAAGGGATCCTTCACACCCTTGGTGCAACTCAAGAAGTTCCCCAACATACCCGTTTCCACTCGAAAGGAAGCACGAGAGTCCCGCCCACATCCAGAGGAGCCCCGTTTCCGCCTCCTAGCTCGAGAGGAGGGATCCTTTCCCTGCGTGGTTGGGAAAGAATTCCCGGCGTTTCCGTCGCATCTCAAGAGGAGGGGCTCTCCACAGGAAAGGCGAGAGTAACTCCAGGGTCGTGCCACCATTCCCAGAGTCCCCCAGATGTCTCAGTCCATTCCAGGGAAACCTGTTTTCACTGCACTGCCTCGACTTTAAAGCCGACGATCGACTCACTCCACGGTGGCACGTGGGACAGCCCATGGGAAAGCCTCGAGGGAAAGCCTCGAGGAAAGCCACAGATCCCTTTATCCACGTGAAGGGAAAAGTGACACCGCTGCTACAACTCGGGATGAAAGCACACGTGCATGTCCCCACTCGAGACGAGGACTGACTCCCCTGGGGAGACTCCAGAAGTACCCCAAGATCCATGTCAGCACTGGAGAGGAATGCTCAGGTTCCGGCACCCACTCCACACCAGGTCTTAGTCCCCGGCATCGACGGGAGAGAAATCCCGAGAGGCCCCGAGCAACTCGCCTGGGGACTGGCCTCTCCTGAGGCACCAGAGCGGGTCCCTGAGGTCCCCGTCGTAAGTCGAGAGCACTTGCCGCAACTCGAGAAAATCCAGGATTTCTCCCCTCCAGGCGAGTTTAGGCCCATTTTCCCTGAGGCGACTCGAGGCTAATCACACCTAACCTCTGGAGCTTCCAAAGGTCCTTCACACCCTTGCTGCATCTCAAGAAGATCCCCAACATACCCGTCTCCACTCGAGAGGAAGCACGAGAGTCCCGCCCACATACAGAGTAGCCCTGTTTCAGCCTCCTAGATCGAGAGGAGGGATCCTTTCCCTGCGTGGTCGGGAAAGAATTCCCGGCGTTCCCGTCGCATCTCAAGAGGAGGCACTCTCCACAGGAAAGGCGAGAGGAACTCCAGGGTCGTGCCACCATTCCCAGAGTCCCCCAGATGTCTCAGTCCATTCCAGGGAAACCTGTTTTCCCTGCACTGCCTCGAATTTGAGGCCGAGGATCGACTCACTCCTCAGGTGGCAGGTTGGACAGGAAAGCCTGTGGGAAAGCCTCGTGGGAAATCCTCGGGGAAAGCCCCTGACCCCTTGATCCACGCGAAGGGAAGCGTGACACTGCCGTTACAGCTCGGGAGGAAAGCGTAAGTTCATGCCCCCACTAGAGAGGAGGACTGACTCACATGGGGAGACTCCAGAAGTTCCCCAAGATCCATGTCAGCACTGGAGAGGAATGCTCAGGTTCCGGAACCGACTCCACATAAGGTCTTAGGCCCGGCATCGACGGGAGAGGAATCCCGAGAGGCCCCCGAGCAACTCGCATGGGGACTGGCCTTTCTTGAGGCCACCAGAGCGGGTCCCTGAGGTCCCCGTCGTAAGTCGAGAGCACCTGCCGCTACTCGAGAAAATCCAG
>NW_017199126.1:0-7438 GCF_001704415.2 Capra hircus | reverse complement strand
TGATGGGGACCTCAGGGGCCCCGCTCTGGTGGCCTCAGGAAAGCCCAGTCCCCATGCCAGTTGCTCGGTGCCTCTCGGGATTCCTCTCCAGTCAATGCCGGGGCCTAAGACCTTGTGTGGAGTCGGTCCTGAAACCTGAGGATTCCTCTCCAGTGCTGACATGGATCTTGGGGTACTTCTGGAGTCTCCCCAGGGAGTCAGTCCTCGTCTCGAGTGGGGCATGCACGTGGCTTTCCTCCCGAGCTGTAGGAGCAGTGTCATGATTTCCTTCGCTTGGATCAGGGGATCTGTGGCTTTGCCTCGAGGCTTTCCCACGAGGCTTTTCACGAGGCTTTCCACAGGGCTGTCCCACGTGCCACCGTGGGTGTGAGTCCATCCTCGGCTTCAAAGTCGAGGAAGTGAAGGGAAAACAGGTTTCCCTGGAATGGACTGAGACATCTGGGGAACTCTGGGAATGGTGGCACGACCTGGAGTTGCCTCTGGCCTTTCCTGTGGAGAGCGCCTCCTCTTGAGATGCGACGGGAACGCCGGGAATTCTTTCCCGACCACGCAGGGAAAGGATCCTCCTCTCGAGCTAGGAGGAGGAAACGGGGCTCCTCTTGAATGTGGGCGGGACTCTCTGTGCTTCCTCCTGAGAAGAGACGGTAATATCGGGGACCTTCTTGTGTTGCAGCAATGGTGTGAAGGACCCTTTGGAAGTTCCAGAGCTTAGGTGTGATTAGCCTCGAAACGCCTCAGCGGAAATGGGCCCTCATCTCTCCTGGAGGGGAGAACCTCCTGGATTTTCTCGAGTGCGGCAGGTGCTCTCGACTTATGACGGGGACCTCAGGGGGCCCGCTCTGGTGGCATCAGGAAAGGCCAGTCCCCATGCGAGTTGCTCGGGGCCTCTCAGATTCCCTGCGGGCGATGCAAGGGCCTAAGACCTTGTGTGGAGTCGGTGCCGCAACCTGAGGATTCCTCTCCAGTGCTGACATGGATCTTGGGGTACTTCTGGACTCTCCCCAGGGGAGTCAGTCCTCGTCTCAAGTGGGAGCAGGCACGTGCGCTTCCTCCCGAGCTGTAGCAGCAATGTCACGCTTCCCGTCGAATGGATCAAGGATCTGTGGCTTTCCCTCAAGGCTTTCCCTCGAGGCATTTACACGAGACTTTCCCACAGGGCTGTCACACGTGCCACCGTGGTGTGAGTCGATCCTCGGCTTGAAAGTCGAGGCAGTGCAGGGAAAACAGGTTTCCCTGGAATGGACTGAGATATCTGGGGGACTCCGGGAATGGTGACATGACCCTGGAGTTCCTCTCGCCTTTCCTGTGAAGAGGCCTCCTCATCAGATGCGCCGGGAACGATGGGAATTCTTTCCCGAACACGCAGTGAAAGGATCCCTCCTCTCGAGCTAGGAGGCGGAAACGCGGCTCCTCTGGATGTGGGGCGGGACTCTCGTGCTTCCTCTCGAGTGGAGACGGGTATGTCGGGAACTTCTTGAGTTGCAGCAGGGGGGGAAGGACCCTTTGGAAGTTCCTTAGGTTAAGTGTGATTAGCCTCAAGACGTCTCAGCGGAAATGGGCCTCATCTTGTCTGGAGGGGAGAACCTCCTGGATTTTCTCAAGTTGCGGCTGGTTCTCGCGACTTTACGACGGGGACCTCAGGGACCCACTCTCTTGGCCTCAGGAAAGGCCAGTTCCCAAGCGAGTTGCTCAGGCCTCTTGGGATTCCTCTCCCGTCTATGCTGGGGCCTAAGACCTTGTGTGGAGTCGGTGCCGGAACCTGAGGATTCCTCTCCAGTGCTGACATGGATCTTGGGGTACTTCTGGACTCTCCCCAGGGGAGTCAGTCCTCGTCTCAAGTGGGAGCAGGCACGTGCGCTTTCCTCCCGAGCTGTAGCTGCAATGTCACGCTTCCCGTCGAATGGATCAAGGGATCTGTGGCTTTCCCTCAAGGCTTTCCCTCGAGGCATTTACACGAGACTTTCCCACAGGGCTGTCACACGTGCCACCGTGGTGTGAGTCGATCCTCGGCTTGAAAGTCGAGGCAGTGCAGGGAAAACAGGTTTCCCTGGAATGGACTGAGATATCTGGGGGACTCCGGGAATGGTGGCATGACCCTGGAGTTCCACTCGCCTTTCCTGTGGAGAGCGCCTCCTCATCAGATGCGCCGGGAACGATGGGAATTCTTTCCCGAACACGCAGTGAAAGGATCCCTCCTCTCGAGCTAGGAGGCGGAAATGGGCCTCCTCTGGATGTGGGCGGGACTCTCGTGCTTCCTCTCGAGTGGAGACGGGTATGTCGGGGAACTTCTTGAGTTGCAGCAAGGGTGTGAAGGACCCTTTGGAAGTTCCAGAGGTTAGGTGTGATTAGCCTCAAGACGTCTCAGCGGAAATGGGCCTCATCTTGTCTGGAGGGGAGAACCTCCTGGATTTTCTCGAGTTGGGGCAGGTGCTCTCGAGTTAGGACGGGGACCTCAGGGACCAGCTCTGGTGGTCTTAGGAAAGGCCAGTCACCATGCGAGTTGCTGGGGGCCTCTCGGGATTCCTCTCCCGCCCGGGGCCTAAGACCTTGTGTGGAGTCGGTGCCAGGACCTGAGGATTCCTCTCCAGTGCTGACATGGATCTTGGGGTACTTCTGGAGTATCCCAATGGGAGTCAGTCTTCGTCTCGAGTGGGGGCATGCACGTGCGCTTTCCTCCCGAGCTGTAGCAGCAGTGTCCGCTTCCCTTCGCGTGGATCAAGGGATCTGTGGCTTTCTCTCGAGGCTTTCCCGGAGGGCTGTTCCATGTACCACAGTGGTGTGAGTCGATCCTCGGCTTGAAAGTCGAGGCAGTGCAGGGAAAACAGGTTGCCCTGGAATGGAGTGAGACATCTGGGGGACCCTGGCAATGGTGGCACGACCCTGGAGTTCCTCTCGCCTTTCTTGTGGAGAGCACCTCCTCTTGAGATGCGACGGGAACGCCGGGAATTCTTTCCAGACCACGCAGGGAAAGGATCCCACCTCTCGAGCTAGGAGGCGGAAACGGGGCTCCTCTGGATGTGGGCGGGACTCTCGTGCTTCCTCTCGAGTCGAGACGGAAATGTTGGGGAACTTCTTGAGTTGCAGCAAGGGAGTGAAGGACCCTTTTGAAGTTCGAGAGCTTAGGTGTAATAAGCCGTGAGACGCCTCAGCGGAAATTGGCCTCATCTCGCCTGGAGGGGAGAACCTCCTGGATTTTCTCGAGTTGCAGCAGGTGCTCTCGACTTACGACGGGGAGCTCATGGACTCGCTCTGGTGGCCTCAGGAAAGGCCAGTCCCCATGCGAGTTGCTCGGGGCCTCTCGGGATTCCTCTCCCGTCGATGCCGGGCCTAAGACCTTGTGTGGATTCGGGGCCGGGAACTTAGGATTCCTCTCCAGTGCTGACATAGATCTTGGGGTTCTTCTGGAGTCTCCCCAGGGAGTCAGTCCTCGTCTAGAGTGGGGGCATGCACCTGCGCTTTCCTCCCGAGCTGTAGCAGCTGTGTCACGCTTTCCTTCGCGTGGATCAAGGGATCTGTGGCTTTCCCTCGAGGCTTTCCCACGAGGCTTACCCACAGGGCTGTCCACGTGCCACCGTGGTGTGAGTCGATCCTTGGCTTGAAAGTCGAGGCAGGCAGGAAAACATGATTTCCTGGAATGGACTGAGACATCTTTGGGCTCTGGGAATGGTGACACGACCCTGGAGTTCCTCTCACCTTTCCTGTGGAGAGCGCCTCCTCTTGAGGTGCGACGGGAAACGCGGGAATTCTTTCCCGACCACGCAGGGAAAGGATCCCACCTCTCGAGGTAGGAGGCAGAAACGGGGCTCCTCTGGATGTGGTGGGACTCTCGTGCTTCCTCTCGAGTGGAAACGGATATGTCGGGAATTTCTTGAGTTGCAGCAAGGGTGTGAAGGACCCTTTGGAAGTTCAGAGGTTAGGTGTGATTAGCCTCGAGACGCCTCAGCGGAAATGGTCCTCATCTCGCCTGGAGGGGAGAACTTCCTGGATTTTCCCGAGTTGCGGCAGGTGCTATCGACTTACGACAGGAACCTCAGGGACCCGCTCAGGTGGCCTCTGGAAAGGTCAGTCCCCATGCGAGTTGCTCGGGGCCTCTCGGGATCCTCTCCCTTCGATGCAGGGGCCTAAGACCTTGTGTGGAATCGGTGCCGGAACCTGAGGATTCCTCTCCAGTGCTGACATGGATCTTGGGGAACTTCTTTAGTCTCCCCAGGGAAGTCAGTCCTCGTCTCTAGTGGGGGCATGCACGTGCGTTTCCTCCCAAGCTGTAGCAGCAGTGTCATGCTTCCCTTCGCGTGGATCAACGGATCTGTGGCTTTCCCTCGAGGCTTTCCACGAGGCTTTCCCACGAGGCTTTCCCACAGGGCTGTCCACGTGCCACCGTGGTGTGAGTGGATCCTCAGCTTGAAAGTCGAGGCAGTGCAGGAAAAACAGGTTACCCTGTGATGGACTGAGACATCTGGGGGACTCTGGGAATGGTGGCACGAACCTGGAGTTCCTCTCGCGCCTTTCCTCTGGAGAGCGCCTCCTCCTGAGATGCGACGGCAACGCCGGGAATTCTTTTCCCGACCAGGCAGGGAAAGGATCCCTCCTCTCGAGCAAGAGGCGGAAACGGGGCTCTTCTGGATGTGGGCGGCTCTCGTGCTTCCTCTCGATTGGAGACGGGAATGTCGGGAACTTCTTGAGTTGCAGCAAGGTTGTGAAGGACCCTATTGAAGTTCCAGAGGTTAGGTGTGGTTAGCCTCGAAACGCCTCAGCGGAAAATGGGCCTCATCTCTCCTGGAGGGGGAGAACCTCCTGGATTTTCTCGAGGTGCTGTAGGTGCTCTCGACTTATGATGGGGACCTCAGGGGCCGCTCTGGTGGCCTCAGGAAAGGCCAGTCCCCATGCCAGTTGCTCGGTGGCCTCTCGGGATTCCTCTCCAGTCAATGCCGGGGCCTAAGACCTTGTGTGGAGTCGGTCCTGAAACCTGAGGATTCCTCTCAGTGCTGACATGGATCTTGGGGTACTTCTGGAGTCTCCCCAGGGAGTCAGTCCTCGTCTCGAGTGGGGGCATGCACGTGGCTTTCCTCCCGAGCTGTAGGAGCAGTGTCATGATTCCCTTCGCTTGGATCAGGGGATCTGTGGCTTTGCCTCGAGGCTTTCCCAAGGCTTTTCACGAGGCTTTCCCACAGGGCTGTCCCACGTGCCACCGTGGTGGAGTCCATCCTCGGCTTCAAAGTCGAGGAAGTGAAGGGAAAACAGGTTTCCCTGGAATGGACTGAGACATCTGGGGAACTCTGGGAATGGTGGCACGACCTGGAGTGCCTCTGGCCTTTCCTGTGGAGAGGCGCCTCCTCTTGAGATGCGACAGGAACCGGGAATTCTTTCCCGACCACGCAGGGAAAGGATCCCTCCTCTCGAGCTAGGAGGAGGAAACGGGGCTCCTCTGAATTTGGGGGCGGACTCTGTCGCTTCCTCCTTGAGAAGCGGTAATATCGGGGACCTTCTTGTGTTGCAGCAATGGTGTGAAGGACCCTTTGGAAGTTCCAGAGCTTAGGTGTGATTAGCCTCGAAACGCCTCAGCGGAAATGGGCCTCATCTCTCCTGGAGGGGAGAACCTCCTGGATTTTCTCGAGGTGCGGCAGGTGCTCTCGACTTTATGACGGGGACCTCAGGGGCCCGCTCTGGTGGCATCAGGAAAGGCCAGTCCCCATGCGAGTTGCTCGGGGGGGCCTCTCAGATTCCCCTGCGGGGCGATGCAAGGGCCTAAGACCTTGTGTGGAGTCGGGTGCCGCAACCTGAGGATTCCTCTCCAGTGCTGACATGGATCTTGGGTACTTCTGGACTCTCCCCAGGGGAGTCAGTCCTCGTCTCAAGTGGGAGCAGGCACGTGCGCTTCCTCCCGAGCTGTAGCAGCAATGTCACGCTTCCCGTCGAATGGATCAAGGGATCTGTGGCTTTCCCTCAAGGCTTTCCCTCGAGGCATTTACACGAGACTTTCCCACAGGGCTGTCACACGTGCCACCGTGGTGTGAGTCGATCCTCGGCTTGAAAGTCGAGGGGCAGTGCAGGGAAAACAGGTTTCCCTGGAATGGACTGCCGATATCTGGGGGACTCCGGGAATGGTGACATGACCCTGGAGTTCCTCTCGCCTTTCCTGTGAAGAGGCCTCCTCATCAGATGCGCCGGGAACGATGGGAATTCTTTCCCGAACACGCAGTGAAAGGATCCCTCCTCTCGAGCTAGGAGGCGGAAACGCGGCTCCTCTGGATGTGGGCGGACTCTCGTGCTTCCTCTCGAGTGAGACGGGTATGTCGGGGAACTTCTTGAGTTGCCAGCAAGGGGGGGAAGGACCCTTTGGAAGTTCCTTAGGTTAGTGTGATTAGCCTCAAGACGTCTCAGCGGAAATGGGCCTCATCTTTGTCTGGAGGGGAGAACCTCCTGGATTTTCTCAAGTTGCGGCTGGTTCTCGCGACTTACGACGGGGACCTCAGGGACTCACTCTCTTGGCCTCAGGAAAGGCCAGTTCCCAAGCGAGTTGCTCAGGGGCCTCTTGGGATTCCTCTCCCGTCTATGCTGGGGCCTAAGACCTTGTGTGGAGTCGGTGCCGGAACCTGAGGATTCCTCTCCAGTGCTGACATGGATCTTGGGGTACTTCTGGACTCTCCCCAGGGGAGTCAGTCCTCGTCTCAAGTGGGAGCAGGCACGTGCGCTTCCTCCCGAGCTGTAGCTGCAATGTCACGCTTCCCGTCGAATGGATCAAGGGATCTGTGGCTTTCCCTCAAGGCTTTCCCTCGAGGCATTTACACGAGACTTTCCCACAGGGCTGTCACACGTGCCACCGTGGTGTGAGTCGATCCTCGGCTTGAAAGTCGAGGCAGTGCAGGGAAAACAGGTTTCCCTGGAATGGACTGAGATATCTGGGGGACTCCGGGAATGGTGGCATGACCCTGGAGTTCCTCTCGCCTTTCCTGTGGAGAGCGCCTCCTCATCAGATGCGCCGGGAACGATGGGAATTCTTTCCCGAACACGCAGGAAAGGATCCCTCCTCTCGAGCTAGGAGGCGGAAACGGGGCTCCTCTGGATGTGGGCGGGACTCTCGTGCTTCCTCTCGAGTGGGAGACGGGTATGTCGGGGAACTTCTTGAGTTGCAGCAAGGGTGTGAAGGACCCTTTGGAAGTTCCAGAGGTTAGGTGTGATTAGCCTCAAGACGTCTCAGCGGAAATGGGCCTCATCTTGTCTGGAGGGGGAGAACCTCCTGGATTTTCTCGAGTTGGGCAGGTGCTCTCGCGTTAGGACGGGGACCTCAGGGACCCGCTCTGGTGGTCGTAGGAAAGGCCAGTCACCATGCGAGTTGCTCGGGGGCCTCTCAGGATTCCTCTCCCGCCAATGCCGGGGCCTAAGACCTTGTGTGGAGTCGGTGCCAGGACCTGAGCATTCCTCTCCAGTGCTGACATGG
>NW_017199125.1:0-7440 GCF_001704415.2 Capra hircus | reverse complement strand
CTAGGAGGTGGAAACGGGGCTCCTCTGGATGTGGGCGGGACTCTCGTGCTTCCTCTCGAGTGGAGACGGGTATGTCGGGGAACTTCTTGAGTTGCAGCAAAGGGGTGTGAAGGACCCTTTGGAAGTTTCAGAGGTTAGGTGTGATTAGCTACAAGACGCCTCAGCGTACAAGGGCCTCATCTCGCCAGAGGGGAGAACCTCCTACATTTTCTCGATTTGCAGCAGGTGCTCTCGACTTACGACTGAGACCTCAGGGACCCACTAGGTGTCCTCAGGAAAGACCAGTCCCCATGCGAGTTGCTCCGGGGCCTCTAGGGATTCCTGTCCGTGGATTCCGGGGCCTAAGCCCTTGTGTGGAGTCGTTGCCGGAACCTGAGGATTCCTCTCCATTGCTGACATGGATCTTGGGGTACTTCTGGAGTCTCCCCAGGGAGTCAGTCCTCGTCTCGAGTGGGGGCATGCACGTGCGCTTTCCTCCGAGCTGTAGCAGCAGTGTCACGCTTCCCTTCTCGTGTATCAAGGGATCTGTTGCTTTCCTTTGAGGCTTTCCCACGAGGCTTTCCCACAGGGCTCTCCCACGAGCCACCGTGGTGTGAGTCGATCCTTGGATTGAAAGTCGAGGCAGTGCAGGGAAACAGGTTTCCCTGGAATGGACTAAGACATCTGGGGGACTCTGGGAATGGTGTCACGACCCTGAAGTTCCTCTCGCCTTTCCTGTGGAGAGGGCCTCCTCTTGAGATGCGACGGGAATACCGGGAATTCTTTCCCAACACACAGGTAAAGGATCACTCCTCTCGAGCTATGAGGCGGAAACGGTGCGCCTCTGGATGTGGCGGGACTCCCGTGCTTCGTCTCGAGTGGAGACGGGTATGTCGGGGAACTTCTTGAGTTGCAGCAATGGTGTGAAGGACCTTTGGAAGTTCCAGATGTTAGATGTGATTAGCCTCGAGACGCCTCAGGGAAATGGGCCTCATCTCGCCTGGGGTGTGAACCTCCTGGATTTTGTCAAGTTGCGGCAGGTGCTCTCGACTTTCGAGAGGGACCTCAGGGACCCGCTCAGGTGGCCTTAGGAAAGACCAGTCCCCATGCGAGTTGCATGGGGGCTCTCAGGTTCCTCTCCCGTCGATGCCGGGCCTAAGACCTTATGTGCAGTCCGGGCCGGAAGCTGATGATTCCTCTCCAGTGCTGACATGGATCTTGGGTTGCTTCTGGAGTCTCCCCAGGGGAGTCAGTCCTCGGCTCGAGTGGGGGCATGCAAGTGTGCTTTCCTCCCGAGATGTAGCAGCAGTGGCACGCTTCCCATCGCGTGGATCAAGGGATCTGTGGCTTTCCATTGAGGCTTTCCCACGAGGCTTTCAAAGGAGGCTTTCCCACAGGGCTGTCCCAAGTGCCACCATGGTGTGAGTCGATCCTCGGCTTGAAGTCGAGGCAGTGCAGGGAAAACAGGTTTCCCTGGAATGGACTGAGACATCTGGGTGACTCAGGGCAAGGATCACGCCTCTCCAGCTATAAGGCGGAAACGGGGCTCCTCTGGATGTGGGCAGGACACTCGTGCTTCCTCTCGATTGGAGACGGGTATGTCGGGAACTTCTTGAGTTGCAGCAATGGTGTGAAGGACCCTTTGGAAGTTCCAGAGGTTAGGTGTGATTAGCCTCGAGACGCCTCAGAGGAAATGGGACTAAGCTCGCCTGGAGAGGAGAACCTCCTGGATTTTACCCAGTTGCGGCAGGTGCTCTCGAGTTACGACGGGTCCTCAGGGACCCCTCTGGTGGCCTCAGGAAAGGCCAGTCCCCATGCGAGTTACCAGGGGGCCTCTAGGGATTCCTCTCCCATCGATGCCGGTGCCTAAGACCTTGTGTGGAGTCGGGGCCAGACCCTGAGGATGCCTCTCCAGTGCTGACATGAATCTTTCCGTACTTCTGGAGTCTCACCAGGGAAGTCAGTCCTCATCTCGTGTGAGGGCATGCAGCTGCCATTTCCTCGCGAGCTGCAACAGCAGTGTCACGCTTGCCGACGTGTGGATCAAGGGATCTGTCGCTTTCCATTGAGGCTTTCCCACGAGGCTTTCCAACAGGGCTGTCCCACGTGCCACGGTGGTGTGAGTCGATCCTCGGCGTGAACGTCGAGGCAGTGCAGGGAAAACAGGTTTCTTCTGGAATGAACTTAGACATCTGGGGGACTCTTGGAATGCTGGCAAGGCCCTGGAGTTCCTCTCGTCTTTCCTGTTGAGAGCGCCTCCTCTTGAGATGCGACGGGAAAGGCCGGGAATTCTTTCCCGACGACGAAGGGAAAGGATCCCTCTTCTCGAGCTACGAGGCGGAAACGGGGCTCCGCTGGATGTGGGCGGGACCCTCGTCCTTCCTCTCGAGTGGAGATGGGTATGTCGGAGAACTTCTTGACTTGCAGCAAGGGTGTGAAGGACCCTTTCGGAAGTTCCAGAGGTTAGGTGTGATTAGCCTCGAGACGCCTCAGCGGAAATGGGCCTCATCTCGCCTGGAGGGAGAACCTCCTGGATTTTCTCGAGTTGCGGCAGGTGCTCTCGAGTTACGACGGAGACCTCAGGGACCCGCTCTGGTGACCTCAGGAAAGGCCAGTCCCCATGCGAGGTGCTAGGGGGCCTCTCAGGATTCCTCTCCCGTCGATGCCGGGGCCTAAGACCTTGTGTGGAGTCGGGACCAGAACCTGAGGATTCCTCTCCAGTGCTGACATGGATCTTGGCGTACTTCTGGAGTCTCCCAAGTGGCGTCAGTCCTCGGCTCGAGTGGGGTCATGCACGTGCGCTTTCCTCCCGAGCGGTAGCAGCAGTGTCACGCTTCCCTTCTCGTGGATCAAGGAATCTGTGGCTTTCCCTGGAGTCTTTCCCATGAGGCTTTCCCACAGGGCTATTCCACTTGCCATCATGGTGTGAGTCGATCCTCGGCGTGAAAGTCGAACCAGTGCAGAGAAAACAGGAACCTCCTTCCCCACAGTAGGGGGTACACTGTCCCCTTGGGCGGGTATCTCCAGGGCACTCGCGCTGGGGGTTTGCCCGCGGAGGTGCGGGCCTCAGGCTCCACGTGAGAAAAGCCCCAAATGGCATTAGCTGCCAGTCCAGACGCTGGCCCCTCAGGTCTCTGGCCGGAGCCTTGGGCTCCAGGCAACTCAAAGCCCTCGGGGTGGCACTCTGTGACTGCTGTAGGGAAAGGACGCCAAGAGCCCACGGAGGAGTTGGGGAGGGGGCATGGGGGAAACGGAGGCGAGGACAGCGAGGGATCTAGGTGGAGGCGCTGGAGAGAGCGTCTGGTGTCCCGGAATGCCTCGGAGGAGCCAGCGGGGGACAGTCGAGGCCCAGGGACCTGTGGAATGTGAAAAGGCGGGAAATCCCAGAGCAAGGCAGGCTGGGAAAGGGGGCGTTGGTGGCCAATTCAAAGGGACCTTGGGGCGTTTCCTGGGGCGGTGAGCTCCCTTGGCACTGCTGAGGGCCCCTGATTGATCCACCCGGGGTTGATCCCACCCCCCGCTGCGAGGGAGGGCCACAAACCAAAGCCCGCGAACTGCCCGCCCACCCCAACGGGGATCTTGGCGGTCCAGGGCTCAGCGTGCCCGGGAAAGCCCACTCGCTCCACGGACTCCGTCCAGGGTCTCTGCTTGGAAAGAGGCCAGGGCGCCCCTCCATCTACCCACCCAAACCCTATTGACGTCAATGGTGGCGGAGACGCCTCCCGTTCTCCCAGAGTCCTAAGCTGCTGGGAGTCGGCCACACGCGGCAGCGTGCGGTGCTCCGCCACCAGCTTGGCCGTCGTAGACTGGCGGCGTCCCGCCCCGTGCGTCAATGGGTTTAGGGTGGCCGCCCCTGGCCTCTTCCAAGCAGAGACCCTGGACGGAGTCCCGTGGAGCGAGTGGGCTTTTCCCGGCACGGCTGAGCCCTGGACCGCCAGATCCCCGTGGGTGGGCGGGCAGTTCGCGGGCTTTGGTTTGTGGCCCTCCCTCGCAGCGGGGGGTGGGATCAACCCCGGGTGGATCAATCAGGGGCCCTCAGCAGTGCCAAGGGAGCTCACCGCCCAGGAAACGCCCCAAGGTCCCTTTGAATTGGCCACCAACGCCCCCTTTCCCAGCCTGCCTTGCTCTGGGATTTCCCGCCTTTTCACATTCCACAGGTCCCTGGGCCTCGACTGTCCCCCGCTGGCTCCTCCGAGGCATTCCGGGACACCAGACGCTCTCTCCAGCGCCTCCACCTAGATCCCTCGCTGTCCTCGCCTCCGTTTCCCCCATGCCCCCCTCCCCAACTCCTCCGTGGGCTCTTGGCGTCCTTTCCCTACAGCAGTCACAGAGTGCCACCACCGAGGGCTTTGAGTTGCCTGGAGCCCAAGGCTCCGGCCAGAGACCTGAGGGGCCAGCGTCTGGACTGGCAGCTAATGCCATTTGGGGCTTTTCTCAACGTGGAGCCTGAGGCCCGCACCTCCGCGGGCAAACCACCCAGCGCGAGTGCCCTGGAGATACCCGCCCAAGGGGACAGTGTACCCCTACTGTGGGGAAGGAGGTTCCTGTTTTCTCTGCACTGGTTCGACTTTCACGCCGAGGATCGACTCACACCATGATGGCAAGTGGAATAGCCCTGTGGGAAAGCCTCATGGGAAAGACTCCAGGGAAAGCCACAGATTCCTTGATCCACGAGAAGGGAAGCGTGACACTGCTGCTACCAGCTCGGGAGGAAAGCGCACGTGCATGACCCCACTCGAGCCGAGGACTGACGCCACTTGGGAGACTCCAGAAGTACGCCAAGATCCATGTCAGCACTGGAGAGGAATCCTCAGGTTCTGGTCCCGACTCCACACAAGGTCTTAGGCCCCGGCATCGACGGGAGAGGAATCCTGAGAGGCCCCCTAGCACCTCGCATGGGGACTGGCCTTTCCTGAGGTCACCAGAGCGGGTCCCTGAGGTCTCCGTCGTAACTCGAGAGCACCTGCCGCAACTCGAGAAAATCCAGGAGGTTCTCCCCTCCAGGCGAGATGAGGCCCATTTCCGCTGAGGCGTCTCGAGGCTAATCACACCTAACCTCTGGAACTTCCAAAGGGTCCTTCACACCCTTGCTGCAAGTCAAGAAGTTCTCCGACATACCCATATCCACTCGAGAGGAAGGACGAGGGTCCCGCCCACATCCAGCGGAGCCCCGTTTCCGCCTCGTAGCTCGAGAAGAGGGATCCTTTCCCTTCGTCGTCGGGAAAGAATTCCCGGCCTTTCCGTCGCATCTCAAGAGGAGGCGCTCTCAACAGGAAAGACGAGAGGAACTCCAGGGCCTTGCCAGCATTCCAAGAGTCCCCCAGATGTCTAAGTTCATTCCAGAAGAAACCTGTTTTCCCTGCACTGCCTCGACGTTCACGCCGAGGATCGACTCACACCACCGTGGCACGTGGGACAGCCCTGTTGGAAAGCCTCGTGGGAAAGCCTCAATGGAAAGCGACAGATCCCTTGATCCACACGTCGGCAAGCGTGACACTGCTGTTGCAGCTCGCGAGGAAATGGCAGGCTGCATGCCCTCACACGAGATGAGGACTGACTTCCCTGGTGAGACTCCAGAAGTACGGAAAGATTCATGTCAGCACTGGAGAGGCATCCTCAGGGTCTGGCCCCGACTCCACACAAGGTCTTAGGCACCGGCATCGATGGGAGAGGAATCCCTAGAGGCCCCCTGGTAACTCGCATGGGGACTGGCCTCTTCCTGAGGCCACCATGAGGGGTCCCTGAGGACCCGTCGTAACTCGAGAGCACCTGCCGCAACTGGGTAAAATCCAGGAGGTTCTCCTCTCCAGGCGAGATTAGCCCATTTCCTCTGAGGCGTCTCGTGGCTAATCACACCTAACCTCTGGAACTTCCAAAGGGTCCTTCACACCATTGCTGCAACTCAAGAACTTCCCCTACATACCCGTCTCCAATCGAGAGGAAGCACGAGTGTCCTGCCCACATCCAGAGGAGCCCCGTTTCCGCCTTATAGCTGGAGAGGCGTGATCCTTGCCCTGAGTCACCCAGATGTCTCAGTCCATTCCAGGGAAACCTGTTTTCCCTGCACTGCCTCGACTTCAAGCCGAGGATCGACTCACACCATGGTGGCACTTGGGACAGCCCTGTGGGAAAGCCTCCTTTGAAAGCCTCGTGGGAAAGCCTCAATGGAAAGCCACAGATCCCTTGATCCACGCGATGGGAAGCGTGCCACTGCTGCTACATCTCGGGAGGAAAGCACACTTGCATGCCCCCACTCGAGCCGAGGACTGACTCCCCTGGGGAGACTCCAGAAGCAACCCAAGATCCATGTCAGCACTGGAGAGGAATCATCAGCTTCCGGCCCGGACTGCACATAAGGTCTTAGGCCCCGGCATCGACGGGAGAGGAACCGAGAGGCCCCCATGCAACTCGCATGGGGACTGGTCTTTCCTAAGGCCACCTGAGCGGGTCCCTGAGGTCCCTCTCGAAAGTCGAGAGCACCTGCCGCAACTTGACAAAATCCAGGAGGTTCACACCTCCAGGCGAGATGAGGCCCATTTCCCCTGAGGCGTCTCGAGGCTAATCACATCTAACATCTGGAACTTCCAAAAGGTCCTTCACACCATTGCTGCAACTCAAGAAGTTCCCCGACATACCCGTCTCCACTCGAGACGAAGCACGGGAGTCCCGCCCACATCCAGAGGCGCACCGTTTCCGCCTCATAGCTCGAGAGGAGTGATCCTTTACCTGTGTGTTGGGAAAGAATTCCCGGTATTCCCGTCGCATCTCAAGAGGAGGCCCTCTCCACAGGAAAGGCGAGAGGAACTTCAGGGTCGTGACACCATTCCCAGAGTCCCCAGATGTCTTAGTCCATTCCAGGGAAACCTGTTTCCCTGCACTGCCTCGACTTTCAATCCAAGGATCGACTCACACCACGGTGGCTCGTGGGAGAGCCCTGTGGGAAAGCCTCGTGGGAAAGCCTCAAAGGAAAGCAACAGATCCCTTGATACACGAGAAGGGAAGCGTGACACTGCTGCTACAGCTCGGGAGGAAAGCGCACGTGCATGCCCCCACTCGAGACGAGGACTGACTCCCTGGGGAGACTCCAGAAGTACCCCAAGATCCATGTCAGCAATGGAGAGGAATCCTCAGGTTCCGGCAACGACTCCACACAAGGGCTTAGGCCCCGGAATCCACGGGACAGGAATCCCTAGAGGCCCCGGAGCAACTCGCATGGGGACTGGTCTTTCCTGAGGACACCTAGTGGGTCCCTGAGGTCTCAGTCGTAAGTCGAGAGCACCTGCTGCAAATCGAGAAAATGTAGGAGGTTCTCCCCTCTGGCGAGATGAGGCCCTTGTACGCTGAGGCGTCTTGTAGCTAATCACACCTAACCTCTGAAACTTCCAAAGGGTCCTTCACACCCTTGCTGCAACTCAAGAAGTTCCCCGACATACCCGTCTCCACTCGAGAGAGACGAGAGGA
>NW_017199124.1:0-7440 GCF_001704415.2 Capra hircus | reverse complement strand
ACACACACCCGGCGCCCCAAGAGACTGCGACTCTGGGAATAGGTGGCCAGCGACCCTCGAGTTCCGCTTGCCTTTCCCGTGGAGAGCGCGCTCGACGCCTCTTGAGATGCGACGGGAACAATTCTTCCCCGACACGCAGAAAGGATCCTCCTCTCGAGCTAGGAGGCGGCAACGGGGCTCCTCTGGAAGGGGCGGACTCTCGTGCTTCCTCTGGAGAGGAGACGGGTATGTAGGGGAAATTCTTGAGTTGCAGCAAGGGTGTGAAGGCCTTTTGAAGTGCCAGAATTTTAGGGTTGTTAGCCTCGAACGCCTCATCGGAAATGGCATCTCGCCTGGAGTGGAGAACCTCTGATTCTCGAGTTGCGGTAGGTGCTCTCGACTTACGACGGGGACCTCAGGACCCGCTCTGTTGGCCTCAGGAAAGGCCAGTCCCCATGCGAGTTGCACCGGGGCCTCTCCGGATTCCTCTCCCGTCGATGCCGGGGCCTAAGACCTTGTGTGGAGTTGCTGCCGGAACCTGAGGATTCCTCTCCAGTGCTGACATGGATCTTGGGGTACTTCTGGAGTCCCCCAGGGAGTCAGTCCTCCTCGTCTCGAGGGGGGCATGCACGTGCCTGATTTCCTCCCAAGCTGTAGCAGCAGTGTCACGCTTCCCTTCGTGGATCAAGGGATCTGTGGCTTTCCCTCGAGGGTTTCCCACGAGGCTTTTCCCACGGCTTTCCCACAGGGCTGTCCCACGTGCCACCGTGGTGTGAGTCGATCCTCGGCTGAAAGTCGAGCAGTGCAGGGAAAACGTTTCCCTGGAATGGACTGAGACATCTGGGGACTCTGGGAATGGTGGCACGACCCTGGAGTTCCTCTCGCCTTTCCTGTAGAGAGCGCCTCCTCTTGAGATGCGACGGGAACGCCGGGAATTCTTTCCCGACCACGCAGGGAAAGGATCCTCCTCTCGAGCTAGGAGGCGGAAACGGGGGCTCCTCTGGATGTGGGCGGGACTCTCGTGCTTCCTCTCGAGGAGACGGGTATGTCGGGGAACTTCTTGAGTTGCAGCAAGGGTGTGAAGGACCCTTTGGAAGTTCCAGAGGTTAGGTGTTGATTAGCCTCAAGACGCCTCAGCGGAAATGGGCCTCATCTCGCCTGGAGGGGAGAACCTGCTGGATTTTCTCGAGTTGCGGCAGGTTGCTCTCGACTTACGACGGGGACCTAGGACCCGCTCTGGTGGACTCAGTAAAGGCCAGTCCCCATCGCGAGTTCCTTGGGGCCTCTCGGAATTCCTCTCCCGTCGATGCTGGGGCCTAAACCTTGTGTGGAGTCCGGTGCCGGTACCTGAGGATTCCTCCCCATGCTGACATGGATCTTGGGGCTACTTTAGGAGTCTCCCCAGGGGAGTCAGTCCTCGTCTCGAGTGGGGCATAGCACGTGCGCTTTCCTCCCTAGCTGCAGCAGCAGGGTCGCGCTTCCCTTCGCGTGGATCAAGGGATCTGTGGCTTTCCCTCGAGGCTTTCCCACGAGGCTTTCCCACGAGGCTTTCCACAGGGCTGTCCCACGTGCCACCGTGGTGTGAGTCGATCCTCGGCTTCAAAGTCGAGGCAGTGCAGGGAAAACAGATTTCCCTGGAATGGACTGAGACATCTGGGGGACTCTGGAATGGTGGCACGACCCTGGAGTTCCTCTCGCTTTCCTGTGGAGAGCACCTCCTCTTGAGATGCAACGGGAACGCGGGGAATTCTTTCCCCACCCTCGCAGGGAAAGGATCCCTCCTCTCGAGCTCGGAGGCGGAAACAGGTCTCCTCTGATGTGGGCGGGACTCTCGTGCTTTCCTCTCGAGTGGAGACGGGTATGTCGGGGAACTTCTTGAGTTTGCAGCAAGGGTGTGAAGGACCCTTTGGAAATTCCAGATGTTAGATGTGATTAGCCTCCAGACGCCTCAGCGGAAATGGGCCTCATCTCGCCTGGAGGGTAGAACCTCCTGCATTTCCTCGAGTTGCGGCAGGTGCCTGTCGACTTACGACAGGGACCTCATGGGACCCGCTCTGGTGGCCTCAGGAAAGGCCAGTCCCCTTGCGAGTTGTTCGGGGCCTATCGGGATTGCTCTCCCAGTGATGCCGGGGCCTAAGATCTTGTGTGGATCGTCCCGGAACCTGAGGATTCCTCTCCAGTGCTGACATGGAACTTGGGGTACTTCTGGTGTCTCCCCAGGGGATTCCAGTCCTCATCTCGAGTGAGGGCATGCAACGTGCGATTTCCTCCCGAGCTGTAGCAGCAGTGTCACGCTTCCCTTTCGCGTGGATCAAGGATTCTGTGGCTTTCCCTCGAGGCTTTCCCAGGAGGCTTTCCCATGAGGCTTTCCCACAGGGCTGTCCCACGTGCCACTGTTGTGTGAGTGGATCCTCGGCTTGAAAGTCGAGGCAGTGCAGGGAAAACAGTTTTCCCAGGAATGGACTGAGACATCTGGGGACTCTGGGAATGGTGGCACGACCCTGGAGTTCCTCTCGCCTTTCCTGTGGAGAGAGCCTCCACATGAGATCCGACAGGAACACCGGGAATTCTTTCCCGACCACGCAGGGAAAGGATCCCTCCTCTCGAGGTAGGAGGCGCAAACGGGGCTCCTCTGGATGTGGACGGGACTCTCGTGCTTCCTCTCGAGTGGAGACGGGTATGTTGGGGTACTTCTTGAGTTGCAGCAAGGGTGTGAAGGACCCTTTCGAAGTTCCAGGGGTTAGGTGTGATTAGCCTCGAGACGCCTCATCAGAAATGGGCCTCATCTCGCCTGGAGGGGAGAACCTCCTGGATTTTCTCGAGTTGCGGCAGGTGCTCTCCGAATTACTACCGGGACCTCAGGGACCCGCTCTGGTGGCCTCAGGAAAGGCCAGTCCCCATGCGAGTTGCTCGTGTGCCTCTCGGGATTCCTCTGCCGTCGATGCCGGGGCCTAAGACCTTGTGTGGAGTCGGGGCCAAAACCTGAGGATTCCTCTCCAGTGCTGGCATGGATCTTGGGGTACTTCTGGAGTCTGCCCAAAGGAGTCAGTCCTCGTCTCGAGTGGGGGCATGCACGTGCGCTTTCCTCCCCGAGCTGTAGCAGCAGTGTCACGCTTCCCTTCGCGTGGATAAAGGGATCTGTGGCTTTCCCTCGAGGCTTTCCCACTAGGCTTTCCCACGATGTTTTCCCACAGGGCTGTCCCACGTGCCACCGTGGTGTGACTCGATCCTCGGCTTGAAAGTCGAGGCAGTGCAGGGAAAACAGGTTTCCCTGGAATGGACTGAGATATCTGGGGGACTCTGGGAATGGTGGCACGACCCTGGAGTTCCTCTCGCCCTTCCCATGGAGAGCGCCACCTCTTTAGATGCGACGGAACACTGGGAATTCTATCCCGATCACGCAGGGGAAGGATCCCTCCTCTCGAGGTAGGAGGCGGAAACGGGGCTCCTCTGGATGTGGGCGGGACTCTCGTGCTTCCTCTTGAGTGGAGACGGGTATGTCGGGGAACTTTTTGAGTTGCAACAAGGGTGTGAAGGACCCTTTGGAAGTTCCAGAGGTTAGGTGTGATTAGCCTGGAGACGACTCAGAGGAAATGGGCCTCATCTCGCCTGGAGGGGAGAACCTCCTGGATTTTCTGGAGTTGCGGCAGGTGCTCTCGACTTACGACGCGGACCTCAGGGACCCGCTCTGGTGGCCTCAGGAAAGGCCAGTTCCCATGCGAGTTGCTCGGGGGCCTCTCGGGATTCCTCTCCCGTTAATGCCGGGGCCTAAGACCTTGTGTGGAGTCGGTGCCGGAAACTGAGGATTCCTCTCCAGTGCCGACATGTATCTTGGTGAACTCCTGGAGTCTCCCCCAGTGGAGTCAGTCCTCGTCTCGAGTGGAGGCATTGCACGTGAGCTTTCCTCCCGAGCTGTAGCAGCGTGTCACTCTTCCCTTCGCGTTGATCAAGGGATCTGTGGCTTTCCCTCGAGGGTTTCCCAGGAGGCTTTCCCACGACGCTTTCCCACAGGGGCTGTCCCAACGTGCCACCGTGGTGTGAGTCGATCCTCGCTTGAAAGTCGAGGCAGTGCAGGGAAAACACGTTTCCCTGGAATGGACTGAGACATCTGGGGGGACTCAGGTAATGGTGGCACGACCCTGGACGTTCCTCTCGCCTTTTCCTGTGGAGAGCGCCTCCTCTTGAGATTCCCTCTCCCGTCGATGCCGGGGCCTAAGACCTTGTGTGGAGTCGGTGCCGGAACCTGAGGATTCCTCTCCAGTGCTGAAATGGATCTTGGGGAACTTGTGGACGTCCTCGTCTCGAGTGGGGCATACCAAGTGCGCTTTACTATCGAGCTGTAGCAGCAGTGTAACGCTTCCCTTCGCGTGGATTAAGGAATCTGTGGCTTTCCCTCGAGGCTTTCCCCAGGAGGCTTTCCCACAGGGCTGTCCCACGTGGCACCGTGGTGTGAGTCGATCCTCTGCTTGAAAGTCGAAAGAGTGCAGGGAAAACTGGTTTCCCTTGAATGGACTTAGACATCTGGAGGACTCTGGGAATGGTGGCACGACCCTGGAATTCCTCTCGCCTTTCCCGTGGAGAGTGCCTCTCCTCTTGAGATGCGACGGGAACGCCAGGAATTCTTTCCCGACCACGCAGGGAAAGGATCGCTCCTCTCGAGCTAGGAGGCGGAAACGGGGCTCCTCTGGATGTGGGCGGGACTCTCGTGCTTCCGCTCGAGTGGAGGACGGGTATGTAGGGGAACTTCCTGAGTTGCAGCCAAGGGTGTGAAGGACCCTTTGGAAGTTCCAGATTTAGGTGTTGATTAGCCTCGAGACGCCTTCAGCGGAAATGGGCCTCATCACGCCTGGAGGGAAGAACCTCCTAGGATTTTCTCGAGTTGCGGCAGGTGCTCTCGACTTACGACGGGGACCTCAGAGACCCGCTCTGTGGACTCAGGAAAGGCCAGTCCCCATGCGAGTTGCTCGGGGCCTCTCGGGATTCCTCTCCCGTCGATGCCTGGGGCTAAGACCTTGTGTGGAGTCGGTGCCGGAACCTGAGGATTCCCTCTCCAATGCTGACATGGATCTTGGGTACTTCTAGGAGTCTCCCCAGGGGAGTCCAGTCCTCGTCCTCGAGTGGAGGCATGCACGTGCGCTTTCCTCCCTAGCTGTAGCAGCAGGTCGCGCTTCCCTTCGGTGGATCAAGGGATCTGTGGCTTTCCCTCGAGGCTTTCCCACAGGCTTTCCCACGAGGCTTTCCCACAGGGCTGTCCCACGTGCCACCGTGGTGTGAGTCGATCCTCGGCTTCAAAGTCGAGGCAGTGCAGGGAAAACAGATTTCCCTGGAATGGACTGAGACATCTGGGGGACTCTGGGAATGGTGGCACGACCCTGGAGTTCCTCTCGCCTTTCCTGTGGAGAGCACCTCCTCTTGAGATGCAACGGGAACGCGGGAATTCTTTCCCCACCTCGCAGGGAAAGGATCCCTCCTCTCGAGCTCGGAGGCGGAAACAGGTCTCCTCTGGATGTGGCGGGACTCTCGTGCTTCCTCTCGAGTGGAGACGGGTATGTCGGGGAACTTCTTGAGTTGCAGCAAGGGTGTGAAGGACCCTTTGGAAATTCCAGATGTTAGATGTGATTAGCCTCCAGACGCCTCAGCGGAAATGGGCCTCATCTCGCCTGGAGGGTAGAACCTCCTGCATTTCCTCGAGTTGCGGCAGGTGCTGTCGACTTACGACAGGGACCTCAGGGACCCGCTCTGGTGGCCTCAGGAAAGGCCAGTCCCCTTGCGAGTTGTTCGGGGCCTATCGGGATTGCTCTCCCAGTGATGCCGGGCCTAAGATCTTGTGTGGAGTCGGTCCCGGAACCTGAGGATTCCTCTCCAGTGCTGACATGGAACTTGGGGTACTTCTGGTGTCTCCCCAGGGGAGTCAGTCCTCATCTCGAGTGAGGGCATGCACGTGCGATTTCCTCCCGAGCTGTAGCAGCAGTGTCACGCTTCCCTTCGCGTGGATCAGGGGATCTGTGGCTTTCCCTCGAGGCTTTCCCAGGAGGCTTTCCCATGAGGCTTTCCCACAGGGCTGTCCCACGTGCCACCGTTGTGTGAGTGGATCCTCAGCTTGAAAGTCGAGGCAGTGCAGGGAAAACAGTTTTCCCAGGAATGGACTGAGACATCTGGGGGACTCTGGGAATGGTGGCACGACCCTGGAGTTCCTCTCGCCTTTCCTGTGGAGAGAGCCTCCACATGAGATCCGACAGGAACACCGGGAATTCTTTCCCGACCACGCAGGGAAAGGATCCCTCCTCTCGAGGTAGGAGGCGCAAACGGGGCTCCTCTGGATGTGGACGGGACTCTCGTGCTTCCTCTCGAGTGGAGACGGGTATGTTGGGGTACTTCTTGAGTTGCAGCAAGGGTGTGAAGGACCCTTTCGAAGTTCCAGGGTTAGGTGTGATTAGCCTCGAGACGCCTCATCCAAAATGGGCCTCATCTCGCCTGGAGGGGAGAACCTCCTGGATTTTCTCGAGTTGCGGCAGGTGCTCTCGAATTACTACCGGGACCTCAGGGACCCGCTCTGGTGGCCTCAGGAAAGGCCAGTCCCCATGCCGAGTTGCTCGTGGCCTCTCGGGATTCCTCTGCCGTCGATGCCGGGGCCTAAGACCTTGTGTGGAGTCGGGGCCAAAACCTGAGGATTCCTCTCCAGTGCTGGCATGGATCTTGGGGTACTTCTGGAGTCTGCCCCAAAGGAGTCAGTCCTCGTCTCGAGTGGGGCATGCACGTGCGCTTTCCTCCGAGCTGTAGCAGCAGTGTCACGCTTCCCTTCGCGTGCGATAAAGGGATCGTGGCTTTCCCTCGAGGCTTTCCCACTAGGCTTTCCCACGATTTTTCCCACAGGGCTGTCCCACGTGCCACCGTGGTGTGACTCGATCCTCGGCTTGAAAGTCGAGGCAGTGCAGGGAAAACAGGTTTCCCTGGAATGGACTGAGATATCTGGGGGACTCTGGAATGGTGGCACGACCCTGGAGTTCCTCTCGCCCTTCCCATGGAGAGCACCACCTCTTTAGATGCGACGGAACACTGGAATTCTATCCCGATCACGCAGGGGAAGGATCCCTCCTCTCGAGGTAGGAGGCGGAAACGGGGCTCCTCTGGATGTGGGCGGACTCTCGTGCTTCCTCTTGAGTGGAGACGGGTATGTCGGGAACTTTTGAGTTGCACAAGGGTGTGAAGGACCCTTTGGAAGTTCCAGAGGTTAGGTGTGATTAGCCTGGAGACGACTCAGAGGAAATGGGCCTCATCTCGCCTGAGGGGGAGAACCTCCTGGATTTTCTCGAGTTGCGGCAGGTGCTCTCGACTTACGACGGGCCACCTCAGGACCCGCTCTGGTGGCCTCAGGAAAGGCCAGTCCCCATGCGAGTTGCTCGGGGGCCTCTCGGGATTCCTCTCCCGTCGATGCCGGGGCCTAAGACCTTGTGTGGAGTC
>NW_017199123.1:0-7441 GCF_001704415.2 Capra hircus | reverse complement strand
GAGGGAAGGCCACTGATCCCTTGATCCTCGCGAAGGGAAGCATGACACTGCTGCTACTGCTCGGAAGGAAAGCACAGGTGCATGCCCCCACTCGAGACGAGGACTGACTCCCCTGGGAGACTCCAGAAGTACCCCAAGATCCATGTCAGCACTGGAGAGGAATCCTCAGGTTCTGGCACCGACTTTACACAAGGTCGTAGTCGCCGGCATTGACGGGAGAGAAATCCCGAGAGGCCCCTGAGCAACTCGAATGGTGACTGGCATTTCGTGAGGCCCACAGAGCGGGTCCCTTAGGTCCCCGTGGTAAGTCGAGAGCACTGCCGCACCTCGAGAAAATCCAGGAGGTTCTCCCCTCCAAGCGAGATGAGGCCAATTTCCGCTGAGGCGTCTGGATGCTATCATACCTAACCTCTGGAACTTTCAAAGGGTACTTCACACCCTTGCTGCAACTCAACAAGTTCCCCGACATACCCGACTCCACTCGAGAGGAAGCACGAGAGTCCCGCCCAGATCCAGAGGAGCCCCGTTTCCGCCTCCTAGCTCGTAGGAGGGATCGTTTCCCTGCGTGGTGGGGAAAGAATTCCCGGCAGTCCGGTCGAATCTCAAGAGGAGGCGCTCTCCACCGAAGGAACTCCAGGGACGTGCCACCATTCGCAGAGTCCCCCAGATGTCTCGTCCACTCCAGGGAAAACTGTTTTCCCTGCACTGCCTCCACTTTCAAGCCGAGGATTGACTAACACCATGGTGGCACGTGGGACAGCCATGTGGGAAAGCCTCGTGGGAAAGCCTAGTGGGAAAGCCTCGAGGGAAAGCCACTGATCCCTTGATCCACGAAAGGGATGCGGGACACTGCTGCTACAGCTCGGAGGAAAAGCGTACGTGCATGCCCCCACTTGAGACGAGGACTGACTCCCTGAGGAGACTCCAGAAGTACCCCAGGATACATGTCAGCACTGGAGAGGAATCCTCAGTTTCCGGCACCGAAATCCACACAAGGTCTTAGGCCCGGCATCGACGGTAGAGGAATCCCAGGTGGCCCCCGAGTAACTCGCATGGGGACTGGCATTTCCTGAGGCCACCAGAGCGGGTCCCTAAGGTCCCCATAGTAAGTCGAGAGCACCTGCCGCAACTCGAGAAAATCAGGAGGTTCTCCCTCCAGGCGAGTTGAGACCCATTTCCTCTGAGGTGTCTCAAGGCTAATCACACCTAAGCTCTGGAACTTCCAAAGAGTCCTTCACACCCTTGCTGCAACTCAAGAAGTTCCCCGACATATCCGTCTCCACTCGAGAGGAAGCACGAGAGTCCCGCCCACATCCAGAGGAGCCCCGTTTCCGCTCATAGCTCGAGAGGAGGGATCCTTTCCCTGCGTGGTCGGGAAAGAATTCCTGGCATTCCCGTCGCATCTAAAGAGGAGGCGCTCTCCACAGGAAAGGTGAGAGGAACTCCCGGGTCGTGCCACCATTCCAGAGTCCTCAGATGTCTCAGTCCATTCCAGGGAAACCTGTTTTCCCTGCACTGCCTCCAGTTTCAAGCCGAGGATCAACTCACACCACGGTGGCACGTGGCACAGCCCTGTGGGAAAGCCTCGTGGAAAAGCCTCGTGGGAAAGCATCGAGGGAAAGGCACTGATCCATTGATCCACTCGACGGGAAGCATGACACTGCTGCTACAGTTCGGGAGGAAAGCACAAGTGCATGCCCCCACTCGAGACGAGGACTGACTCCCCTGGGGAGACTTCAGAAGTACCCTAAGATCCATGTCAACACTGGAGTGGAAACCTCAGGTTCCGGCACTGACTCCACACAAGGTCTTAGGCCCCAGCATCAACGGGAGAGGAATACCGAGAGGCCCCCGAGCACCTCGCATGGGCACTGGACATTCCTGAGGCCACCAGAGCGGGTCCTGAGGTCCCCGTCATAAGTCGAGAGCACCTGCCGCAACTCGAGAAAATCCAGGAGGATCTCCCCTCCAGGCGAGATGAGGCCCATTTCCCCTGAGGCGTCCTGAGGCTAATCACACCTAACCTCTGTAACCTTCAAAGGGTCCTTAACACCCTTGCTCCAACTGAAGAAGTTCCCCGACATACCCGTCTCCACTCGAGAGGAAGCACAAGAGTCCCGCCCACATCCAGAGGAGCCCCCGTTTCCCCCTCATAGCTCGAGAGGAGGGATCCTTTCCCTGCGTGGTCGGGAAAGAATTCCCGGGTTCCCCTCGCATCTCAGAGAAGGCGCTCTCCGCAGTAAAGGCGAGAGGAACTCCAGGGTCGTGGCACCATTCCCAGAGTGCCCAGATGTCTCAGTCCATTCCAGCGAAATCTGTTTTCCCTGCAGTGCTTCGACTTTCAAGCCGAGAATTGACTCACACCACGGTGGCATGTGGGACAGCCCTGTGGGAAAGCCTCGTGGGAAAGCCTCGTGGGAAAGCCTCGAGGGAAAGCCACTGACCACTTGATCCACGCGAAGGGAAGCATGACATTGCTGCTGCACCTCGGAAGGAAAGCGCAGGTGCATGCCCCCACTCGAGACGAGGACTGCCTCCCTGGGGAGACTCTAGAAGTACCCCAAGATCCATGTCAGCACTGGAGAGGAATCCTCAGGTTCGGGCACAGACTCCACACAAGGTCGTAGTCGCCGGCATTGGCGGAGAGGAATCCCGCGTGGCCCTGAGCAACTCGCATGGGGACTGGCCTTTCGTGAGGCCACCAGAGCGGGTCCCTTTGGTCCCCGTGGTATGTCGAGAGCACCTGCTGCACCTCGAGAAAATCCAGGAGGTTCTCCCTCCAGGCGAGATGAGGCCCATTTCCGCTGAGGCGTCTCGATGCTAATCACACGTAAACTCTGGAACTTTCAAAGGGTACTTCACACCCTTGGTGCAACTCAATAAGTTCCCCGACCTACCCGACTCCACTCGAGAGGAAGCATGAGAGTCTCGCCACATCCAGAGGAGCCCCGTTTCCGCCTCATAGCTCGTAGGAGGGATCCTTTCCCTGCGTGGTCGGGAAAGAATTCCCGGCGTTCCTGTCGCATCTCAAGAGGAGGCGCTCTCCACAGGAAAGGCGAGAGGAACTCCAGGGTTGTGCCACCATTCCCAGAGTCCCCCAGATGTCTCAGTCCATTCCAGGAAACCTGTTTTCCGTGCACTGCCTCGACTTTCAAGCCGAGGATCGACTGACACCATGGTGGCACGTGGGACAGCCCTGTGGGAAAGCCTCGTGAGAAAGACCTATGGGCAAGCCTCGGGGACAAGCCACTGATCCCTTGATCCACTCGACGGGAAGCGTGACACTGCTGCTACTGCTCGGGAGGAAAGCGCACGTGCATGCCCCCACTTGAGACGAGGACTGACTCCCCTGGGGAGACTCCAGAAGTAACCCAAGATCCATATCAGCACTGGAGAGAAATCCTTAGGTTCCGGCACCGACTCCACACAAGGTCTTAGGCCCCGGCATTGAAGGGAGAAGAATCCCGAGAGGCCTCGGAGACTCGCATGGGACTGGCATTTCCTGAGGCCACCAGAGCGGGTCCCTGAGGTCCCCGTCGTAAGTCGAGAGCACCTGCCGCAACTCGAGAAAATCCAGGAGGTTCTCCCCTCCAGGCGAGATGAGGCCCATTTCCGCTGAGGCGTCTCGAGGCTAATCACACCTAACTTCTGGAACTTGCAAAGGGTCCTTCACACCCTTGCTGCAACTCAAGAAGTTCCCCGACATACCCGTCTCCATTCGAGAGGAAGCACGAGAGTCCCGCGCCCACATCCAGAGGAACTCCGTTTCGCCTCATAGCTCGGGAGGAGGGATCCTTTCCCTGCGTGGTCGGGAAGAATTCCTGGCGTTCAAGTCGCAACTCAAGAGGAGGCGCTCTTCTCATGAAAGGTGAGAGAAACTCCAGGGTCGTGCCACCATTTTCCAGAGTCCCCCAGATGTCTCAGTCCATTCCTGGGAATCCTGTTTTCTCTGCAGTGCCTCGACTTTCAAGCCCGAGGATCGACTCACACCATGGTGGCACGTGGGAGAGCCCTGTGGGAAAGCCTCGTGGGAAAGCCTCGAGGGAAAGCCACTGATCCTTGATCCACGTGAAGGGAAGCGTGACACTGCTGCTACAGCTCGGGAGGAAAGCGAACGTGCGTGCTCCCACTCGAGACGAGGACTGACTCCCCTGGGGAGACTCCAGAAGTACCCAAGATCAAGGTCAGCACTGGAGAGGAATTCAGGTTCCGGCACTGATTTCGCACAAGTTCTTAGGCCCTGGCATCGACGGCAGAGGAATCCCGAGACGACCCGAGCAACTCGCAAGGGAACTGGCCTTTCCTGAGGCCACCAGAGCGGGTCCTGAGGTCCCCGTCGTAAGTCGAGAGCACCTGCCGCAACTCGGGAAAATCCAGGAGGTTCTCCTCTCCAGGCGAGGTGAGGCCCATTTCCGCTGAGGTTTCTCGAGGCTAATCACACCTAACCTCTGGAACTCCCAAAGGGTCCTTCACACCTTGCTGCAACTCAAGAAGTTCCCCGACATACCCATCTCCACTCGAGAGGAAGCACGAGAGTCCCGCCCACATCCAGAGGAGCCCCGTTTCCGCTCATAGCTCGAGAGGAGTGATCCTTTCCCTGCGTGTCGGGAAAAGAATTCCCGGCGTTCCGGCGGCAACTCAAGAGGAGGCGCTCTCTTCGGGAAGGGGCGACATTAACTCCAGGGTCGTACCACCATTCCCAGAGTCCCCCCAGATGTCTCAGTCCATTCCAGGGAAAACCTGTTTTCCCTGCACTGCGTCGACTTTCAAGCCGAGGATCGACTGACACCGTTGGCAAGTGGGACAGGCCTCTGGGAAAGCCTCGTGGAAAACCTCGAGGGAAAGCCACAGATTCCTTGATCCACTCGATGGAAAGCGTGACATTGCTGTTACAGCTCGGGAGGAAAGTGCACGTGCATGCCCCACTCGAGACGAGGACTGACTCCCCTGGGGAGACCTCAGAAATACCCCAATAACAATGTCAGCACTGGAGAGGAATCCTCAGGTTCCGGCACCACTCCTCCACAAGGTCTTAGGCTCCGGCATCGACGGGAGAGGAATCCCCGAGAGGCCCCTGTGCAACTCGCAAGGGGACTGGCCTTTCCTGAGGCCACCAGAGCGGGTCCCTGAGGTTTCCATCGTAGGTCTAGAGCACCTGCCGCAACTCGAGAATATCCAGGACGTTCTCCCCTCCAGGCGAGATGAGGTCCATTTCCGCTGCGGCGTCTCGAGGCTAATCACACCTAACCTCTGGAACTTCCAAACGGGTCCTTCACACCCTTGCTGCAACTCTAGAAGTTCCCCAACATACCCGTCTCCACTCGAGAGGAAGCACGAGAGTCCCGCCCACATCCAGAGGAGCCCCGTTTCTGCCTCCTAGCTCGAGAGAAGGGATCCTTTCCCTGCGTGGTCGGAAAGATTCCCGGGTTTCCCGTCGCATCTCAAGAGGAGGCGCTCTCCACAAGACAGGCGAGAGGAACTCCAGGGTCGTGCCACCATTCCCAGAGTCCCCCAGATGTCTCAGTCCATTCCAGGGAAACCTGTTTTCCCTGCACTGCCTCCACTTTCAAGCCGAGATCGACTCACACCACGTTGGCACGTGGGACAGCCCTGTGGGAAAGCCTCGTGGGAAAGCCTCGAGGGAAAGCCACTGATCCCTTGATCCACTCGACGGAAGCGTGATACTGCTGCTACAGCTCGGGAGGAAAGCACAGGTGCATGCCCCCACTCGAGACGAGGACTGACTCCCCAGGGGAGACTCCAGAAGTACCCCAAGTTCCAGGTCAGCACAGGTGAGGAATCCTCAGGTTCCGGCACCGACTCCACACAAGGTCTTAGGCCCCGGCATCGACGGGAGAGGAATCCGAGAGGCCCCCGAGCAACTTGCATGGGGACTGGCCTTTCCTGAGGCCACCAGAGTGGGTCCCTGAGGTCCCCGTTGTCAGTCGAGAGCACCTGCCGCAAGTTGAAAAAATACAGAAGGTTCTCCCCTCCGTGCGAGATGAGTCCCATTTCCGCTGAGGCGTCTCGAGGTTAATCACACCTAACTTCTGGAACTACCAAAGGGTCCTTCACACCCTTGCTGCAACTCAAGAACATTCCCGACATACCCGTCTACACTCGAGAGGAAGCACGAGAGTCCCGACCACATCCAGAGGAGCCCCGTTTCCGCCTCTTAGCTCAAGAGGTGGGATTCTTTCCCTGCGTGGTCGGGGAAAGATTTCCTGGCGTTCCCGGTCGCATCACAAGAGGAGGCGCTCTCCACAGGAATCGCGAGAGGAACTCCAGGGTCGTGCCATCATTCCCAGAGACCCCCAGATGTCTCAGTGCTTTCCCTGCACTGCCTCGACTTTCAAGCGAGGATCGACTCACACACGGTGGCACGTGTGACAGCCCTGTGGGAAAGCCTCGTGGGAAAGCCTCGAGGGAAAGCCTCGAGGGAAAGCCTCTGATCCATTGATCCACTCTACAGGAAGCGTGACAAATGCTGCTACAGCTCGGAGAAAACCGCACGTGCATGTCCCACTTGAGACGGGGACTGACTCCCCTGGGGAGACTCCAGAAGTACCCCAGGATCCATTTCAACACTGGAGAGGAATCCTCACGTTCAGGCACCGACTCCACACAAGGTCTTAGGCCCCGGCATCGACGGGAGAGGAATCCCGAGAGGCCCCCGAGCAACTCGCATGGGGACTGGCCTTTCCTGAGGCCACCAAAGCGAATCCCTGAGGTCCCCGTTCAAAGTCGAGAGCACCTGCCGCAACTCGAAAAAATCCAGGAGGTTCTTCCCCTCGAGGCGAGATGAGGCCCATTTCCGCTGAGACGTCTGGAGGCTAATGGCACTAAACTCTGGAACTTCAAAGGGTCCTTCACACCCTTGCTGCAACTCAGGAAGTTCCCGACAAACCCGTCTCACACGAGAGGAAGCACGATAGTCCCGCGCCACATCCAGAGGAGCCCCGTTTCCGCCTCATAGCTCGAGAGGAGGGATCCTTTCCCTGCAGGTCGGGAAAGAATTCCCGGCGTTCCCGTCCATCTCAAGAGGTGGCGCTATCCACAGGAAAGGCGAGAGGAACTCCAGGGTCGTGCCAACATTCCCAAAGTTCCCCAGATATCTCAGTCCATTCCAGGGAAACCTGTTTTTCCCGGGCACTGCCCTCGACTTTCAAGCCGAGGATCCACTCACACCACGGTGGTACGTGGGTCAGCCCTGTGGGAAAAAGCTTGTGGGAAAGCCTCGAGGGAAAGCCACAGATCCCTTGATCCATGCGAAGGGAAGCGTGACACTGCTGCTACAGCTCGGAGGAAAGCACACGTGCAATCCCCCATTTGAGACGAGGACTAACTCCCCTTGGGAGACTCCAAAGACCCGAAGATCCATGTCAGCACTTGAGAGGAATACTCAGGTTCCGGCACCGACACCACACAACGTCTTAAGCCC
>NW_017199122.1:0-7441 GCF_001704415.2 Capra hircus | reverse complement strand
TTTCCAACGAGGCTTTCCCCAGTGATGTCCCACGTGCCACCGCGGTGTCAGTCGATCCTCGGTTTTGAAAGTCGAGGCAGTGCCGGGAAACAGGCTTCCCTGGAATGGACTGAGACATTCTGGGGGGACTCTGGGAATGGTGACACGACCCTGGAGTTCCTCTCGCCTTTCCTGTGGAGAGCGCCCCCTCTTGATATGTGACGGGAACGCCGAGAATTCTTTTCTGAACACGCAGGAAAGGATCCCTCCTGTCGAGCTAGGAGGCAGAAACAGGGCTCCTCTGGATGTGGGCGGACTCTCGTGCTTCCTCTCGAGTGGAGACGGTATGTCAGGGAACTTCTTGAGTTGCAGCAAGGGTGTGAAGGGCCCTTTGGAAGGTCCAGAGGTTAGGTGTGATTAGCCTCGAGTCGCCTCTGCGGAAATGGGGCTCATCTCGTCTGGAGGGGAAGAACCTCCTGGATTTTCTCGAGTTGTGGCAGGTTCTCTCGACTTATGACGGGGACCTCAGGGACTCGCTCTGGTGGCCTCAGGAAGGCCAGTCCCCATGCGAGTGCTCGGGGGCCTCTCGGGATTTCACTCCCATCGATGCCGGGGCCTAAGGCCTTGTGTGGAGTCGGTGCAGGAACCTGAGGTTTCCTCTCCTTGCTGACATGGATCTTGGGTACTTCTGGAGTCTCCCCAGGGGAGTCAGTCCTCGTCTGGAGTGGGCGCATGCACATGCGCTTACCTCCCGAGCTGTAGCTGCAGTATCTCGCTTCTCTTCTTGTGGAGTAAGGGATCTGTGGCTTTCCCTCGAGTCTTTCCCACGAGGCTTTCCACGAGGCTTTCCCAAAGGGCTGTCCCACATGCCACCGTTGTTTGAATCGATACTCGGCTTGAGAGCCAAGGCAATGCAGGTAAAACAGGTTTCCGTGAAATGGACTGAGACATGTGGGGGACTCTGGGAATGGTGGCACCACCCTGGAGTTCCTCTCGCCTTTCCTGTGGAGAGCGACTCCTCTTGAGACGCTATGGGAACGCCGGGAATTCTTTCCCGACAACGCAGGGAAAGGATCCCTCCTCTCGAGCTGGGAGACGGAAACGGGGCTCCTCTGGATGTGGGCAGGCCTCTCGTGCTTCCTCTCGAGTGGAGACAGGTATGTCAGGGAACTTCTTGAGTTGCAGCAAGGACGTGAAGGACCCTTTGGAAGTTTCAGAGGTTAGGTGTGATTAGCCTCGAGACGTCTCAGCGGAAATGGGCCTCATCTCGCCTGGAGGGGAGAACCTTCTGGATTTTCTCGAGTTGCGGCAGGTGCTCTCGACTTACGACGGGGACCTCAGGGACCCGCTCTTGTGGCCTCAGGAAAGGCCAGTCCCCATGCGTGTTGCTCGGGGCCTCTCGGGATTCCTCTCCCGTCGATGCCCGGGCCTAAGACCTTGTGTGGAGTCAGTGCTGGAACCTGAGGATTCCTCTCCAGTGCTGACATGGATCTTGGGGTACTAATGGAGTCTCCCTAGTGGAGGCAGTCCTCGTCTCGAGTGGGGGCATGCACGTGCGATTTCCTCCCGAGCTGAAGCAGCAGTGTCACGCTTCCCTTCGCGTGGATCAAGGGATCTGTGTCTTTCCCTCGAGGCTTTCCCACGAGGCTTTCCCACGAGGCCTTCCCACAGGGCTGTGCCACGTGCCACCGTGGTGTGAGTCGATCCTCGGCTTGAAAGTCGAGGCAGTGCAGGGAAAACAGGTTTCCCTGGAATGGAATGAGACATCCGGGGGACTCTGGGAATGGTGGCACGACCCTGCAGTTCCTCTCCCCTTTCCTTTGGAGAGCGCCTCCTCTTGAGATGCGATGAGAATGCCGGGAATTCTTTCCCGACCAAGTAGGGAAAGGATCCCTCATCTCGAGCTACGAGCCGGAAACGGAGCTCCTCTGGATGTGGCCGGGACCCTCGTGCTTCCTCTTGAGTGGAGACGGGTATGTCGGGGAACTTCTTGAGTTGCAGCATGACTGTGAAAGACTCTTTAGAAGTTCCAGAGTTCACGTGTGATTAGCCTCGAGACACATCAGTGGAAACGGCCTCATCTCACCTGCAGGGGGAGAACCTCCTGGATTTTACCGAGTTGCGGCAGGTGCTCTCGACTACGACGGGGACCTCATGGACCCGCTCTGGTTACCTCAGGAAAGGCCAGTCCCCATGTGAGTTGCTAGAGGTCCTGTCGCTATTCCTCTCCCGTCGATGCCAGGGCCTAAGACCTTGTGTGGAGTCGGCCGGAACCTGAGGATTCCTCTCCAGGGCTGACATGCATCTTGGGGTATTTCTGGAGTCTCCCCAGGGGAGTCAGTTCTCGTCTCGAGTAGGGGCATGCACGTGCGCTTTCCTCCCGTGCTGTAGCAGCAGTGTCACGCTTTCCCGTCGCGTGGATTAAGGATCTGTGGCTTTCCTCGAGGCTTTCCCACGAGGCTTTCCCACAGGGTTGTCACACGTGCCACCAGGTGTGAGTCGATCCTCAGCGTGAAAGTCGAAGCAGTGCAGGGAAAACAGGATCCTCTGGAATGGACTGAGACATCTGGGGGACTCTTGGAATGGTGGCACGACCCATGAGTTCCTCTCGCCTTTCCTGTGCAGCGCGCCTCCTCTTGAGATGCGTCGAAATGTCGGGAATTCTTTCCCGAGGAAGCAGGGAAGGATCCCTCATCTCGAGCTTGGAGGAGGAAACGGAGCTCCTCTGGCGGTTGCCGGACCCTCGTGCTTCCTCTGGAGTGGAGACGGGTATGTCGGGGAACTTCTTGAGTTTTAGCAAGGGTGTTTAGGACACTTTGGAAGTTCCAGAGTTTAGTTGTGATTACTCTCGAGACGCCGCAGAGAAAATGGGCCTCATCTCGACTGAGCAGAGAACCTCCTGGATTTTCTCGAGTTGCGGCAGGTACTCTCCACATACGACCGTGACCTCAGGACAGTGTAGCAGATGTGTCACGCTTCCCGTCGCGGGGATCAAGGGATCTGTGGCTTTCCCTCGAGGCTTTCTCACAGGGCTGTCCACATGCCACCATGTGTGTGTGAGTGGATCCTCGGCGTGAAAGTCGAGGCAGTGCTGGCGAAAACGGGTTCCTCTGAAATGGACTGAGACATCTGGGGGACTCTTGAAATGGTGGCACGACCCTGGAGTTCCTCTTGCCTTTCCTTTTGAGAACCCTTGCTCTTGAGATGCCATGGGAACGCCGAAAAATCTTTCCTGACTAAGCAGGATAGGATCCTTCATCTCGGAAACGGGGGTTCCTCTGAATGTGGGGCGGGACCCTCGTGCTTCCTCTCGTGTGGAGACGGGTATGTCGGGGGAACTTCTTGAGTTGCAGCAAGGACCCTTTTTAATTTCCAGAGGTTAGGTGTGATGAGCCTCCAGACACCTCAGAGGAAATGGGCCTCATCCCGCCTGGAGGGGAGAACCTCCTGGATTTTACCCAGTTGCGGCAGGTGCTCTCGAGTTACGACGGGTCCTCAGGGACCCGCTCTGGTGGCCTCAGGAAAGGCCAGTCCCCCATGCGAGTTACAAGGGGGCCTTTAGGGATTCCTCTCCCATCGATGCCGGTGCCTAAGACCTTGTGTGGAGTCGGGGCCAGACCCTGAGGATGCCTCTCCAGTGCTGACATGAATCTTTCCATACTTCTGGAGTCTCACCAGGGGAGTCAGTCCTCATCTCGTGTGGGGCATGCACCTGCCATTTCCTCACGACCTGCAGCAGCAGTGTCACGCTTGCCGACGTGTGGATCAAGGGATCTGTCGCTTTCCATTGAGGCTTTCCCACGAGGCTTTCCAACAGGGCTGTCCCACGTGCCACGGTGGTGTGAGTCGATCCTCGGCGTGAACGTCGAGCAGTGCAGGGAAAACAGTTTCTTCTGGAATGGACTTAGACATCTGGGGACTCTTGGAATGCTGCTAGGCCCTGGAGTTCCTCTCGTCTTTCCTGTGGAGAGCGCTCCTCTTGAGATGCGACGGGAAGGCCGGAATTCTTTCCGACGACGAAGGGAAAGGATCCCTCTTCTCGAGCTATGAGGCGGAAACGGGCTCCGCTGGATATGGGCGGGAACCTCGTCCTTCCTCTCGAGTGGATATGGGTATGTCGGAGAACTTCTTGACTTGCAGCAAGGTGTGAAGGACCTTTTGGAAGTTCCGAGGTTAGGTGTGATTAGCCTCGAGACGCCTCAGCGGAAATGGGCTCATCTCGCCTGAGGGGAGAACCTCCTGGATTTCTCGAGTTGCGCAGGTGCTCTCGAGTTACGACGGAGACCTCAGGGACCCGCTCTGGTGACCTCAGGAAAGGCCAGTCCCCATGCGAGGTGCTAGGGCTCTCAGGATTCCTCTCGCGGTCGATGCCGGGGCCTAAGACCTTGTGTGAGTCGGGACCGGAACCTGAGGATTCTCTCCAGTGCTGACATGGATCTTGGCGTACTTCTGGAGTCTCCAAGCTTGCGTCAGTCCTCGGCTCGAGTGTGTCATGCACCTGCGCTTTCCTCCGAGTGGTAGCAGCAGTGTCATGCTTCCCTTCTCGTGGATCAAGAATCTGTGGCTTTCCCTGGAGTCTTTCCCATGAGGCTTTCCCACAAGGCTATTCCACTTGCCACCATGGTGTGAGTCGATCCTCGGCGTGAAAGTCGAACCAGTGCAGGAAAAACAGACCTCCTTCCCCACAGTAGGGGATACACTGTCCCTTGGGCGGGTATCTCCAGGGCACTCGCGCTGGGGGTTGCCCGCGCGAGGTGCGGGCCTCAGGCTCCACGTGAGAAAAGCCCCAAATGGCATTAGCTGCCAGTCCAGACGCTGGCCCCTCAGGTCTCTGGCCGAGCCTTGGGCTCCAGGCAACTCAAAGCCCTCGGGGTGGCACTCTGGGACTGCTGTAGCGAAAGGATGCAAAGAGCCACGGAGGAGTTGGGGAGGGGGCATGGGCGGAAACGGAGGCGAGGACAGCGAGGATCTAGGTGGAGGCGCTGGCAGAGAGCGTCTGGTGTCCCGGAATGCCTCGGAGGAGCCAGCGGGGGACAGTCGAGGACCAGGGACCTGTGGAATGTGAAAAGGCGGGAAATCTCAGAGCAAGGCAGGCTGGAAAGGGGGCGTTGGTGGCCAATTCAAAGGGACCTAGGGCGTTTCCTGGGCGGTGAGTCCCTTTGGCCACTGCTGAGAGGCCCCTGATTGATCCACTCGGGGTTGAACCACCCCCCGCTGCGAGGAGGGCCACAAACCAAAGCCCCCGAACTGCCCGCCCACCCCAACGGGGATCTTGGCGGTCCAGGGCACAGCCGTGCCCGGAAAAGCCACTCGCTCCACGGGACTCCGTCCAGGGTCTCTGCTTGGAAAGAGGCCAGGGCGGCCCCCTCCATCTACCCACCAACCTATTGACGTCAATGGTGGCGGAGCCGCCTCCCGCTCTCCAGAGTCCTGAGCTGCTGGGTCCCCGCCACTCGGCCAGCAGTCTGCAGCGTGCCGTGTGCCTCTCCACCATGGCTTCGTCCGGCTCCTCCAGCACCTCAAGCGGTACGTTTGCCCTCGGTCCCTGTGGTCGGATCACATCTCAGGGATTTGCGGGTGGCCTGGGCAAGGGCTCTCGGCCAATGTGTGACCCCCTCCCACCGAGAACGGCTGGACCCATCGGCCAGGCCCGGGGTTCCGAGCGTCAGGTGTGCCCAAATTCGGAGGGCGTGGCATCGTTCGTTCATCTTGCTCCTTTGGCACACACATGGCTTCTCCGTTCTCTTTTCTGGGAAGACAGTGTTGTTTCAGGGCGTGCTGCGGGGGCGCGGGCCGGGGTTGGGGGTGGTGGAGCGGGTGCTTTGCTGGATGAGGCCCTTTATCCTCACATCTTCATGTGGAATGGGAGTCGGGGAGCTCTGTGGCCTTGCTGCCTTCAGTGGCTTCCTCTGCACAGGGCCTAGTGGCTTCTGCTTTTGTCAGGCGTTACGGGGTTTGGGCGTCGCTTTGGTGGCCTTGGCCTTTGCCTTGGCCTGGGCCTTGGCCTTGCCCTTGGCGTTGCCGTTGCCCTTGCCTTGGTCTTGGCTTGGCCTTGCCCTGCCCTTGAACATGAACTTGACTTGAACTTGACCTTGACCTTGAACTTGAAACTTGAACTTGCTTGACCTTTGACCTTTGAACTTGCTTGACTTGAAATCAACTTGAACTTGACCTTGACTTGACTTGAACTTGAACTTCAACTTCAACTTCAACTTGACCTTGACTTGAACTTTGACTTTGAACTTGAACTTGACGAACTTGAACTTGAACTTGACCTTGAACTTGACTTTGAACTTGAACTTGAACTTGAACTTGACCTTGATCTTGACCTTGACATTGAACTTGAACTTGAACTTGAACTTGACTTGAACTTGAACTTGACTTGAACTTCAACTTGACCTTGACCTTGACCTTGAACTTGACCTTGAACTTGAACTTGAACTTGAACTTCAACTTGAACTGACTTGAAAACTTGAACCTTGAACTTCACTTTGAACTTGACCTGACCTTGACCTTGGACTTTGAACTTGACCTTGACTTGAAGTTGACCTTGAACTTGAACTTAAACTTGATCTTGAGCTTGAACTTGAACTTGACTTGACTTGAACTTGACCTTGACTTGAACTTGAACTTGAACTTTGACCTTGACCTTGACCAACAACGGGAGACCTCGAGATTTGCTCAGAGCACCGGAGGTCCAGAAGCAGGGCCCTGTATCTCCCCTTCCCTTTGTGATCATTGCAAAGACATTCCTAGCTGATAGCGGAGTGCCCCTGAAGAAGCAAGCAGTGGGAGTGTGTTTGACACACTGTGTGCCTTCCTGGCCTCAGCTCCACAAGGGGCCTTTCCTCTCGAAGTAGGCCCCATGTCCCCTTGGGAGGGGTGTCATGCCTCTTTTCTCCTCACTGCCAAAGGGTGGAGCCAAGCTCGCTCTGTCAGAGGTACAAAAACAGCAATTGAATGGATTTTCAAGCTCTTGCTAGGCTGCCACCCTTTCAGGCCCACTTTACTGAAACAGGTGCTCTGTGGCCCCTGGTTGGGTATGCAGCGTTCACAAACAGGGTGAGATCCTGTCCAAGCCAAGAATTTTCCTGAAAGACCTAGGCTCACTAGAGCTCTCCTCCAGAGCAAAGGATAGAGGAGATGTATGGAGGAGTCTTTGCCTTTCCCTGTGAGTGTGGGGCTACTCCCTACGGCCCCAAGCTCAGGGATAACTGCCTCTAAGAAAGAATGGCAAGAAGGCTATTCTTGGAGGTTTGGGACAGGGAGTTCGCAGCATTGTGGGAAAGAAAGACTTCTTCGGGGAAGAAGAGGCAACCACCGGGTGTGTTTGCAAGCCTCTATTTGGAAGGAACAGGTTTGCTTATACAACTCAAGACCTCCAGATCTGCTCAGAGGACTGAAGTTCCAGAGACAGGGCCATGTATCTCCCCTTCCCTTTGAGATCCTTGCAAAGACATTC
>NW_017199121.1:0-19636 GCF_001704415.2 Capra hircus | reverse complement strand
TACATCTCCTCTATCCCTTTGCCTCTGGTAGGAGAGCTCTATGAGCCTAGTGGTCTTTTTCAGGGATCAAATCATTGGCCTTGACAGGACTCTCACCCCTGCTTTGCTGAACCTGCATACCCAACCAGGCGCCACAGAGCAACTTTCCAGTATAAATGGGCCCTGAAAAGGCGGTATGCAGCCTAGCCCTGTCAAGAGCTTGAAATCTCTTCAATTGCTGCTTTTTGTACTACTGACAGCAGCAGCTCTGCCTACTCACCCTTTTGGACACTAGTGAGAAAAAGAGGACATGACACCCCTCCCAATGGGGACTATGGGGCCCATACTTCGAAGGCAAAAGGCCCCTTGTGGAGCTGAGGGCCAAGGAGCGCACACAGTCAGTGTCAAACACACTCCACGGCTTGCCGTTCTTCAGGGCACTCCTGCCCTATCAGCTAGGAATGTCTTTAGCATATGCATCACAAAGGGAAGGGAGAATTACAGGGCCACTGCCTTCTGGAACCTCCGCTGCTCTGAGCAAATCTCGAGGTCTCCCGTTGTTGGTCAACGGTCAAGGCCGGTCAAGTTCAGGTCAAGTTCAAGTTGCAAGGTCAAGGGCTCAAGTTCAACGTTTCAAGCTCAAGATCAAGCTTGAAGTTCAAGTTCTAAGTCAAAGGTCAACTTTCAAGTTCTAAAGTCAAGCGTAAGCTCAGGTCAAGCTTCAAAGTTCAAAAGTCAAACGTGAAGTTCAAAGTCTAAGGTCAAGTTCAAGGTCCAAGCGTCAAGGGTCAAGTTGAAGTTCAAGGTCAAGGACAAGTTCAAGTTGAAGTTCAAGTTCAAGTTCAAGTTCAAGGTCGAAGGTCAAGCGGTCAACTTTCAAGTTCAATGTCAATCAAGGTCCAATTCAAGTTCAATGGTCAATGGTCAAGAATCAAGTTCAAGGTGCAAGTTCCAAGTTCAAAGTCAAGTTCAAGCGTCAAGGTCAATGCTGCAAGTTCAACGTCAAGCTTCAAGTTCAAAGTCAAAGTTCAAAGTTCAAGATTCAAGGTCAAGTTTCAAGTATCAAGTTTGAAGTTCAAGTTCAATGTTCAAGTCAAGTCAAGTTCAAGATCAGCCCAAGTTCAAGCTTCAAGTTCAATTCGCTCAAGGTCTAAGGTCAAAGTTCAAGTTCAAGTTCAAGGGAACAGGCGCAAAGGCCAAGCCCCAAGACCAAGGCAAGCGGCTCGCAAACCGGCAAAACGCCCAAGGCGCAAGGCCAAGGCCCAGGCCAAGGCAAAGGCCAAGGCCACCAAAGCGACGCCCAAACAACCCCGTAACGCCACTGCACAAAAGGCCAGAAGCACTAGGCCCCTGCTGCAGAGGAAGCCACTTGAGGCAGCAAGGCCACAGAGCTACCCGACTCCCATTCCCACATGAAGATGGAGGGCATAAAGGGCCTGCATCCCAGCAAAGCCACCCGTCCCACACCCCCCAACCCCGGCCCCGCCCCCCGCAGGCACGTCCCCTTAAACAACACTGTCTTCCCAGAAGAGAACGGAGAAGCCATCGTGTGCATGCCAAAGGAGCCCAAGTATGAACGAAACGATGCCACGCCACTCCGAATTGGCACACTGACGCTCGGAACCCCGCGGCCTGGCGATGGGTCCCATGCCGTTCCGGTGGAGGCGGGTGTTCCAACACATTGGCCCGAAGCCTTGCCAGGGCACCCGCAAATTCCCCTGAGCATGCTTTGATCCGACCACAGGGACCGCATGGGCAAACGCCCTACCGCCTAGGTGCTGCGAGGAGCCGGAGGAAGCATGTCCGTCGGAGAGGCCACAACGGGCACGCTGCAGACTGCTGGCCGAGTGGCGGGGACCCAGCAGCTCAGGACTCTGGCGAGAACGGGAGGCGTCTCGCCACCATTGAACGTCAATAGGAATTGGCAGGAGGTAACTCAGGGCGTCCATCATTCAAGAGTCCCCCAGAGTATCTCAGTCCAATTTCAGAGGAACCTTTTCCCCCACATGCCCTCGACTTTCACGCGCAGGATCCACTCACACCATGGTGGCATTGGCGACAAGCCCTGTGCGAAAAGCCTCGCGGCGAAAAGCCACAGAATCCCTTGATCCCGGAAGGCGCGGAAGCGTGACACATCTGCCTACACTGTCTGAGCGTTCACCGGTCGTATGTCGAGAGCAAGTTCCAGTGCCGCCAACTCGAGAAAATCCAGTGAGGTTTCCCTGCTCCAGCGAGATGAGGCCCATTTTCTCTCGGCGATCTCGAGAGTAATCACACCTAACTCTGGAACTTCCAAAGGGTCCTACAACACTTGCTAACTCAAAGAATATCCCCGACATACCCCGTCTCCACTCCAGAGGAAGCACGAGGTCCGCGCCCTGCCAGAGGAGCCCCCGTTTCCGCCTCATAGCTCGAGATGAGGGGATCACTTCCTGCTTCCTCGGGAAAGAATTACCCGACATTTCGGACGGATACAGTGATCTCTGAGGAATGTATGGAGGAGTCTTTGCCTTTCCCTGTGAGTGTGGGGCTACTCCCTACGGCCCAAGCTCAGGGATAACTGCCTCTAAGAAAGGAATGGCAAGAAGCACTATTCTTGGAGGTTGGGACAGGGAGTTCGCAGCATGTGGGGAAAGAAAGACTTCTTCGGGGAAGAAGAGGCAACCACCGGGGGGTGTGTTTGCAAGCCTCTATTTGGAAGGAACAGGTTTGCTTATACATCTCAAGACCTCCAGATCTGCTCAGAGGACTGAAGTTCCAGAGACAGGGCCATGTATCTCCCCTTCCCTTTGAGATCCTTGCAAAGACATTCCTAGCAGATCGTGGGAGTGCCATGAAGAAGCAAGCAGCGGGAGTGTGCTTGACATCACTGGCTGCCTACCTGGGCTCAGCTCCTCAAGGGGCCTTTCTCTCCTGGTAGGCCCTATGTCCCCTGTGGGAGAGGGTGGTGCCCTCTTCCCTCCACACTGCCAAAGGGTGGAGGTGGAGCAAACTCGTTCTCTCCGAGGTAAAAAAAAAAAAAGACAAATTGGATGGATTTTTAAGCTCTTGCTATGCTGCACCCCTCCAGGACCCACTCAAGCAAAACAGGTGCCTGTGGCCCCTAGGTCGGGTATGCAGGTTCACACACTGGGTGGGATCCCGTCAAAGCCAAGAATTTTCCTGACAGACCTAGGCTCACTAGAGCTCTCCTCCAGAGGAAAGGGGACAGAAAAGACGTGTGTGTGGAGGTGGCTCTGCCTTTCCAGGTCCCAATCTCAGGGATAACTGCCCCTAAGAAAGGAACTGCTGGCTGCTGCTGCTGCTAAGTTGCTTCAGTCGTGTTCGACTCTGTGCAACGCCATAGACGGTAGCCCACTAGGCTCCCCCGTCCCTGGGATTCTCCAGGCAAGAACAGTAAGTGGGTTGCCATTGCCTTCTCCAATGCATGAAAGTGAAAATGAAAGTGCAGTCGCTCAGTCGTGTCCGACCCTCAGCGACCCCACGGACTGCAGCCTACCAGGCTTCTCCGTCCATAGGATTTTCTGAAAGGAACTGCAAGAAGCGCTTTTCCAGGAGGCTGGGAAAGGGAGTTCGCAGGATGTGGGGAAAGAGAGCCTCCTTCGGGGAAGAATAGGCGGCCACTTGTTTTGTGTTGCAAACCTCTATTTGGAAGGAACAGGTTAGCTTATACAAAGGGAGACCTCCAGATCTGCTCAGAGGACCAAAGTTGCAGAGGCAGGTCGGTGTATTTTCCCTTCACTTTGCGATCCTTGCAAAGACATTCCTTGCTGATAGATGATTCAGCAAGGGCCTTTGAGACTGTTGTTTTCTTTCCTAGGTTCAAAGATTCCTTCAGTTCCTAATATAGATATCCTAGAAATTATCTGACATCCGTGAAAATCTGATATGTCCTGGTCAAATGCTGTCAGTTATAATTCCAGTTATCATATTAAAGCATTTCAAGTCGCAGCAGTGACCAGATTACATTGTCAATTTCTATTTAATCAGGTTTTAACCATGTCCTCTATGGTTTCACACGGATGCCTTTGCAGAAATACTGCTACTTCAAGATATATGGAATATACTTTTTTTAAGCTTACCGATAATTTGTTTGTTTGTTTGTTTGTCTTCTGGTAAGCTGGTACCAGATGGAATTTAGTCTCCTCTCTAGGTTAAGAGAACAAAGTTTTCTTAGAATGCAATTTTTGATAACAGACTATGGATTTCTTTACCTTTCATTGATTTATAATTGTTTTCATCATCTGTTTTTTTACTTCGGTAAAGTAAAGAAGCCTTATTTAAGATTTTGGTACATGTAGGATGGACTAAGCTTTCCCCACTCTTGCAAGTTCCCTTAACCCCTTCAGATTCTTCTCGTGGGACCAAGATCTCACTTTCCTCCAGAGGGACAATCCAAGCTTTTTATTAGTTGATCTGCCCCTGACATCAGAGTCCATTTGAGCACGAGTTGGCCTATAATTTAGGCATGAAACTATGACTACATAAAGAAAAGGTGACTTTATGATTCAGGGATGGCCATGATATGCCTTGCACTTCAGAGAAAATGGGTTAAAATGATTTTTTTTTCTTCAAAACTGCACAGCCAGTTCTTTCAGCATATGCAATTGAAAACATCTAGTCATTAGGTCAGTTTTCATTCCAATCCCAAAGAAAGGCAATGACAAAGAATATTCAAGCTGCTGCACAATTGCACTCATCTCACACACTAGTAAAGTAATGCTCAAAATTCTCCAAGTTCACATGAACTGTGAACTTCCAAATGTTCAAGAGGGATTTAAAACATGCAGAGAAACCAGAGATCAAACTGCCAACATCCACTGGATCATTGAAAAAGCAAGAGAGTTCCAGAAAAAAAAGACATCTATTTCTGCTTTATTGACTATGCCAAAGCCTTTGACTGTGTGGATCACAATAAACTGGGAAAAATTCTGAAAGAGATGGGAATACCAGACCACCTGACCTGTCTCTTGAGAAACCTGTATGCAGGTCAGGAAGAAACAGTTCGAACTGGACATGGAACAACAGACTGGTTCTAAATAGGAAAAGGAATATGTCAAGGCAGTGTATTGTCACCCTGCTTATTTAACTTATATGCAGAGTACATCATGAGAAACACTGGGCTGGAGGTAGCACACGCTGGAATCCAGATTGCTGGGAGAAATATCAAGAATCTCAGATATGCAGATGACACCACCCTTATGGCAGAAAGTGAAGAAGAACTAAAGAGTCTCCTGATGAAAGTGAAAGAGGAGAGTGAAAAAGTTAGCTTAAAGCTCAGCATTCAGAAAACTAAAATCATTGCATCCAGTCTCATCACTTCATGGCAAATAGATGGGAAAACATTGGAAACAGCAGCAGACTATTTTGGGGGGCTTGGAAATCACTGCAGATGATGTCTGCCTCCATGAACTTAAAACGTATTTATGACTTGGAAGAAAAGTGATGACCAAACTAGACGGCATATTAAAAAGCCGAGACGTTGCTTTGCCAACAAAGATCCATCCAGTCAAGGCTATGGTTTTTCCATATGTCATGGATGGATATGAAAGATGTACTATAAGGAAAGTGACAGCTGAAAATTGGATGCTTTTGAACTGTGGTGTTGGAGAAGATGCTTGTAGGTCGCTTAGACTACAAGGAGACGCAACCACTCCATCCTAAAGGAAATCAGGTCTGAATAGACATTGGAAGGACTAATACTGAACCTGAAACTCCAATACTTTGGCCACTTGATGTGAAGAGCTGACTCACTTGGAAGTTGCTTTGATTTGCCTGTGAGTGTGGGAGCCCTCCCTGGGCAAAGGGCCTCAGGGGTCATTGCCACTGAATCACGACCTCCAAGCAAGCGCATTCCAGCTGTGTGACATTCAGGAAGCAGGAGACTGGGAAAACTATCTTCCTTAGAGGAAGGAAAGTCATCCACAGAGAGTGTGTTTTCAGGCCTCTCTTTGCAGCAAGTGTTTTGCTTCTCAGACATCAGAGCTGCAGGCTTGCTCTGAGGGCCTCAATTGCAGAGTCAGGGCTGTGTGTCTCACTGCACTTTCCAAGCATTGCAGACACATTCCTAGGTTGGAGCAGTGCTTCCCATGAGAAAGAAGCCTCGGGAGTGTGTCTGAGCGGGCGGAGTGCCATGCTAGGGTCACCTAGTCGAGGGCACCTTGCACATCCAATGGGCCCCAGGCGAGTAGCTATGGACCGGCCCTTCGGTTGAGACATCCCAAAGCAGGGAACAAAGCTAGCTCTGTCAGAAGGAGGAAAACAGCAATGGGATGGATTTTCAAGCAGTTGCTAAGTCACACCACGTTAGGGCTCCCCGGGAAAGAAATGCGAATTTTGGCCTCTAGGCCCAGTATCCAGATGTGTGCACAGGATATTTTCCCCACAGGATTCAAGAATGTTCCAGACAGACCTAAGCTCACTAGCTCTCTCCTGCAGAGGAAATGAAATATTGTTGCTGAACCACGAAAAGATGCTGGGATTCTTGGCTTATGGAGGAGAAGAATTCAATCCAGGGCCCAAGACGAGGCTTGATTGCTCAGAGCTTTTGTGCAATAGAGTTTTATTAAAGGATAAAGGAGATAGAGAAAGCTTCTGACAGAGACATCACAAGGGGCAGAAAGCGTACCCCCTTGCTAGTGTTAGTAATGGAGTTATATACTCTCCAATAAGTTATGACAACGAACAAAAGAATGTCTGGAGGTTGTAAAGACTCACTAGACCTACTCCCATAATTGACATTTTAAGATAACAGGATTAGCCAGAAGGTTTTTTCCAGAGACCATCCTCAAGAAGAATGCATGATTGTTATATAATCCTAAGGAATGTAGAGGGAAAAACAGTTTGTCCTTCCTTCCTCCTTGAGAATTCTAGACCCCTCTCTCCTTGGGGACCCTTGAACTTCTTATAAACCTGCCTTGGCAATGACTCTCTCAGAAACATGATTGAACAGCCGTTTGGAGCTTCCTTTGACTTTCCCTGGGAGGGAGGGAGCCCTCCCTGAGCACAGGGCCTCAGGGGCCATGGCCAATGAAAAATAATCTCCCAGCAAGTGCTTTTCAGCCCTGTGTGACTCTCAGCCCACAGGAGGCTGAGAAAACTCTCTTCCTTGGAGGAAGGAAAGGCAGCCCAAGAGTGTGTTTTCAGGCCTGTATCTTGCAGCAAGTGTTTGGCCTGTTAGACAGAAGACCTGCAGGCCTGTTCCAACAGACTCAATTCCAGAATCAGGGCCTTGTGTCTCCCTGCAGTTTCCTGGCCTTGCAAACACATTCCTAGGTGAGAGCAGTCCTGCCCATGGGGAAGCAGGCTGCGGGAGTGTGTCTGAGGGGGCCAGGTGTCATGCTGGGGTCACCTGGTCGAGGGCACCTTGCACCTCCAATGGACCCCAGGCAAGGAGTTGCAGGCCACCACCTTGCTTCTGAAATCCCCAAATGGGGAGCAAAGCTCGCTCTGTCAGAGGGAAGAAAACAGCAACAGGATGGATTTTCAAGCAGTTGCTAGGCTGTACTGCGTTAGGGCTCCAAGGAAGGAAAATGCGAATTTTAGCCCCTACGACTGGTATCCAGGTGGGCTCCCAGGATGATTTCCCCGCAGGATCCAAGAACGTTCCAGACAGACCTGGGCTCACTAGCTCCCTCCTGCAGAGGAAACATGAGAGAACAGCTGTTTGGAGGTTGCTTTGACTTCCCCTGGGAGGGTAGGATCCCTCCCTGGGTGCAGGGCCTCAGGGGCCATTGCCGCTGAGAAATGCCCTCGAAGCCAGACCTTTCCAGCCTTGTATGACTCAGCACGGAGGAGACTGGAAAAGCTCTCTTCCTTGGAGGAAGGAAAGGCAGCCCCAGAGAGTGTGTTTTCACACCTGTATCTTGCAGCAAGTGTTTGGCGTCTCAGACGTCAGACCTCCAGGCCTGCTCCAACGGCCTCAGTTCCAGAGTCAGGGCCGTGTGTCTCCCTGCATTTTCTGAGCCTTGGGAACACATTCCTAGGTCAGAACAGTCCTGCCCATGGGGAAGGAGGCTGCGGGAGTGTGTCTGAGGGGGTCGGGTGCCATGCTGGGGTCCAATAGACCCGGTACCTCCAATAGACCCCAGGACAACAGCGGTGGGGCTCCCCCTGGCTTCCGAAATGCCAAAGCGAGAAGCAAAGCTAGCTCTATCAGAAGGAAGAAAAGAGCAATCGGATGGATGTTCAGGCTGTTGCTGGGCCGCACCACTTCAGGGTCCCCCCCGAGAGGAACAGGCGCCCTGTGGCCCCTAGGTCCGATATGCAGGTTAACACACAGGGTGTGTCCCCATAGGAGCCAAGAATTTTCCTGACAGACCTAGGCTCACTAGAGCTCTCCTACAGGGCAAAAGGGGTAGAACAGACTGTGGATGTGACTCTGCCTTTCCCAGCGAGCATGGGGCCCTTCCTACGGCCCGGGGCTCCAGGGAAAATTGTCCCTGAAAAATGACCTCCAAGAAGCGCTTTTCCAGCAGGCTGGGATGCAGAGTTCACAGGATGCGGGGAAAGTGATCGTCCTTCAGGGAAGAAGAGGCAGCCACCCAGTGTGTGTTTGCAAGCCTGTATTTGGAAGAAACTGGTTAGCTCCTTCAAGGGGAGACCTCCAGGTCTGCTCAGAGGACCGAAATTCCAGAGGCAGCACCATGCATCTCCCCTGTCCTTTCTGAGCCTTGGAAAGACATGCCTAGCTTATAGCGGTATTGCTCATGAAGAAGCACGATGCAGGAATGTGTCAGACATGACTGGGTGCCTTCCTGGGTTCAGCTCCGTGAGGGGCCTTTCCACTCAAAGTAGGTCCCATGCCTCCTTGGGGAGGAAGTGGGGCCCGCTTGCCTCCAAATTGCCAAAGGCTGGAACAAAGCTAGTTCTATCAGAGGTAAGAAAAGAGCAATTGGATGGATGTGGAAGCTGTTGCTGGGCCGCACTGCTTCAGGCCCCCCACCCCTCCGCCCCCGAGAGAAACAGGCGCCCTGTGGCCCCTAGGTCCTGGATGCAGTTTCACGCATAGAATGTGTCCCCATAGGAGCCAAGAATTTTCCTGACAGACCTAGGCTCACTAGAGCTCTCCTACAGAGCAAAGGGGATGGGACAGATGTGTGGCTGTGGCTCTGCCTTTCCCTGGGAGTGTGGAGCCGCTCCCTATGGCCCCGGGCTCCAGGGGAAGTTGCCCCTGAATAATGACCTCCAAGAAGCGCTTTTCCAACTGGCTGAGACGTGGAGTTCTCAGGATGCAGGGAAAGCGAGTGTCCTTCGGGGAAGCAAAGGCAGTCACCTGTTATCATGACTTACTAGAATAGTAGGTACCTTCTCCGGTTGGGCAGAGGCCTTCCCTACCTGATCTGAAAAAGAAAATGAAGTAGCTCGCTGATTTGAGAAATAATTCCCAGACTTGGGTTTCCAACCAGTATAGAATCCGACAATGGCCCTGTCTTTGTAGCCGCGTTAATTAACAGGTATGTGAAGCTCTAAATATCAGTGGAAATTACATACAGCATATAGGCCCCAGTGTTCTGGAATGGTGGAAAGAAACAACCAAACTCTTGAAGAGACACTTTCAAAATGGATCATAGAGACTGACTGTACGTGGATGGGCTTGCTTCCGGCAGACTTACTCATATTACGGGTAACCGCACGTTCCCACAGTTGTTGTCCTTATGAAATTTTCTATGGGAGACCCCCTCCCACAGTGAGGCAGGTGTTAGCAGATTTGCCACAAGTAAGGGGGTGGGATTTCACAGCAGATGGAACAATTAGGTAAGGTAATAAATCAGGTAACTAAGTTTGTATAAAAAAGAATATCATTCCCCCTTGAGGAAGAGATTCATGAATTTGTGCTCAGTGATCAGGTGTGGCTCAATGACTGGAAACACAATTCCTTGGCCTGACATCGGAAAGGTCCTTATACTGTTGTTTTAGCCACAATTCTGAAAGAGATGGGAATACCAGACCACCTAACCTGCCTCTTGAGAAATCTGGATGAAGGTCAGGAAGCAACAGTTAGAGCAGGACATGGAACAACAGACTGGTTCCAAAAAGGAAAAGGAGTATGTCAAGGCTGTATATTGTCACCCTGTTTATTTAACTTCTATGCAGAGTACATCATGAAAAATGCTGGGATGGAAGATACATAAGCTGGAATCAAGATTGCCGGTAGAAATATCAATCAACTTAGATATGCAGATGACACCACCATTATGGCAGAACGTGAAGAGGAACGGGTATGTCGGGGAACTTCTTGAGTTGCAGCAAGGGTGTGAAGGACCCATTGGAAGTTCCAGAGGTTAGGTGTGGTTAGTCTCGAGATGCCTCAGCGGAAATGGGCCTCATGTCGCCTGGAATGGAGAGGCTCCTGGATATTCCCGAGTTTCAGCAGGTGCTCTCGAGTTACGACGGGGATTCAGGGACCCGCTCTGGCGGCCGCAGGAAAGGCCAGTTATCATGCGTGTTGCTAGGGGGCCTCTCGTGATTCCTCTCCCGTCGATGCCGGGGCCTAAGACCTTGTGTGGAGTCGGGGCCGGAAGCTGAGGATTCCTCTCCAGTGCTGACATGGATTTTGGGGTACTTCTGGAGTCTCCACAAAGGAGTCAGGCCTCGTCTCGAGTGGGGGCATGAGCGTGCCCTTTCCTCCCATGCTGTAGCAGCAGTGTCACGCTTCCCCTTGCGTGGACCAAGGGATCTGTGGCTTTCCCTCGAGTCTTTCCCACGAGGCTTTCCCACAGGGCTGTCCCACGTGTCACGGTGGTGTGAGTCGATCCTCGGCATGAAAGCCGAGGGAGTGCAGGGAAAACAGGTTCCTGTGGAACGGACTGAGATATCTGGGGGAGTCTTGGAATGGTGGCACGACCCTGCAGTTCCTCTCCCCTTTCCTTTGGAGAGCGCCTCCTCTTGAGATGCGATGGGAATGCCGGGAATTCTTTCCCGACCAAGCAGGGAAAGGATCCGTCCTCTCGAGCTACGAGCCGGAAACGGAGCTCCTCTGGATGTGGGCGGGACTCTCGTGCTTCCTCTCGAGTGGAGACGGGTATGTCGGGGAACTTCTTGAGTTGCAGCAAGGTTGTGAAAGACCCCTTGGAAGTTCCAGAGGTTAGGTGTGATTAGCCTCGAGACGCCTCAGCGGAAATGGGCCTCTTCTCGCCTGGAGGGGAGAACCTCCTGGATTTTCTCGAGTTGCGGCATGTGCTCTCGACTTACGACGGGGACCTCAGGGACCCGACTGGTGGCTTCAAGAAAGGCCAGTCCCCATGCGAGTTGCTCGGGGGCCTCTCGGGGGCCACTCGGGTTTCCTCTCCGGTCGATGCTGGGGCCTAAGACCTTGTGTGGAGTCAGTGCTGGAACCTGCCGATTCCTCTCCAGTGCTGACATGGATCTTGGGGTACTTCTGGAGGCTCCACAGGGGAGTCAGTCCTCGTCTCAAGTGGGGGCATGCACGTGCGCTTTCCTTCAGAGCGGTAGCAGCAGTGTCGCGATTCCATTTGCGTGGATCAAGGGATAAGGGGCTTTCCCTCGAGGCTTTCCCACGAGGCTTTCCCACGAGGCTTTCCCACGAGGCTTTCCCACAGGGCTGTCCCACGTGCCACCGTGGTGTGAGTCGATCCTCGGCTTGAAAGTCGAGGCAGTGCAGGGAAAACAGGTTTCCCTGGAATGAACTGAGACATCTGGGGGACTCTGGGAATGGTGGCACGACTCTGGAGTTCCTCTCGCCTTTCCTGTGGAGAGCGTCTACTCTTCAGATGCGACGGGAACGTCGGGAATTCTTTCTCGACCACGCAGGGAAAGGATCCCTCCTCTCGAGCTAGGAGGCAGAAATGGGGCTCCTCTGGATGTGGGCGGGACTCTCGTGCTTCCTCTCGTGTGAAGAGGGGTATGTCGGGGAACTTCTTGTGTTGCAGCAATGGTGTGAAGGACCCTTTGGAAGTTCCAGAGGTTAGGTGTGATTAGCCTCGAGACGCCTCAGCGGAAATGAGCCTCATCTAGACTGGAGGGGAGAACCTCCTGGATTTTCTCGAGTTGCAGCAGGTGATCTCGACTTATGACGGGGACCTAAGGGACCCACTCTGGTGGCCTCAGGAAAGGTCAGTCCGCATGCGAGTTACTCGGGGGCCTCTCGGGATTCCTCTCCCGTCGATGCCGGGGCCTAAGGCTGCTGGGAGCCAGTGTGAGGAAGCCCGCCCGTGACAAGGTTATGAGGAAGGAAGCTGACATACGCAAGGCGTGCTCAGACTTCAGGGACCCTTCTGGAAATTTTTAAGCATGTACCCCAACAAAAATCTGCCAGTTTTTGTGCTCTGCTTTTTCACTCTTCTGACCTTTTCTGGAAAAGTCAATTCAGGGCTTTAGTCTTCTGCATTTGAAAGAGTGTTTCAATCCAAAAACCCTCTGATGGCTTTCTAGCCTGCCTGTAGGACTCGTACAGCTGCGCTTGTGATTGTTTGAGGCCTCCTGACCGCAGGAGGCACAGGAAGCTTAAAACATCCTAGGAATGCAGGAGCTTTCGAGGAGTCAGAATCTTTAGAATAGGACTGATTAAAAGTTTCATTTTTGGGGTCAATGCTTGCTGCCAAATTTTCATATCCTTTATTTTTATATATAGATGGTATGTGAAAAACAAGTAGTAGACCTGGTATTAGCCACATTAGATCTTTGAGTTAAGCACCTTCTTTCTTATAACCCACTGCACCTTTGTTCTATAGAGATGTAACTTTAATGCTTTAAGGAGATGCAGATTAAAGAAAAACACTTCAGGGGAAACAAAATTAACATTCATTAAGGAAGAGAGCCAAAAAGTGTTAACAAGCCTCTTGGCCAGAAGATAATGTAAATTACCTGAGACCTTTTGTATACAAAATGATATACAGAAAGAATCTGGGTTGCGAACACTACATAATTTTGGGTTATCCATTGATCTCCATGTATTATCAAAAGTATAAAAGACCTTCTGAACAATAAAGGAGGAGGCCAGGGGCCGGGGGCCAGTTTCTCGGACCAGCTTCTCGAACTAGTCTCTCAGCCTGGTTTCTTGGGACTCTGGCTCCCCCCGTGTCTTTCTCGCTCTTTCTTCTTCTCTACCTTTCCTTCTCTCTGCTCTTTACTATAACTTCAGGCTGAATCTCCACTTGGAGTGCGGAGGCTCGCCAGGTCTACTTACTTGCCCTGGCTGTTAAGACCCGCACGAAAGGGAGCTTAAGGCGAGACACCCTTAGATATTCAAGCGGGCGCCGGTGGCCCAACGTAGGTGCTGCAAATTCCTTGTCTGGAATTTTATTGGCCGTCCGCGTAAACCAAGCTATTCAGCCCTCCTCCTCCACTTAATCTTCTTACTACACTATAGTTTCCTAATCTAATCTTACATTAATAAATAAACAAGTCTTTCCACGCCAACGCCGTCCACCCTTCGAATTCCTTGGATCCACTGGGGCTGGACCCCGGCATAAGACCTTGTGTGGAGTCGGTGCCGGAACCTGAGGATTCCTCTCCAGTGCTGACATGGATCTTGGGGTACTTATGGAGTCTCCCGAGGGGAGTCAGTCCTCGTCTGGAGTGGGGGCATGCACGTGCGCTTTCCTCCCCAGCTGTAGCAGCAGTGTCACGCTTCCCTTCGCGTGGATCAAGGGATCAGGTGCTTTCCCTCGAGGCTTTCCCACAAGGCTTTCCCACGAGGCTTTCCCACAGGGCTGTCCCACGTGCCACTGTGGTGTGAGTCGATCCTCGGCTTGAAAGTCGAGGCTGTGTAGGGAAACAGTTTTCCCTGGAATGGACTGAGACATCTGGGGGATTCTGTAAATGGGGCCTGATCCTGGAGTTCCTCTCGCCTTTCCTGTGGAGAGCGCCTCCTCTTGAGATGAGACGGGAACGATAGGAACTCTTTCCCGACCACGCAGGGAAAGGATCCCTCCTCTCGAGCTAGCAGGCGGAAACGGGGCCACTCTGGATATGGGCGGGACTCTCGGGTTCCTCTTGAGTGGAGACGGGTATGTCGGGGAACTTCTTGAGTTGAAGCAAGGGTGTGAAGGACCCTTTGGAAGTTCCAGAGGTTAGGTGTGATTAGCCTCGAGACGCCTCAGCGGAAATGGTCCGCATCTCGCCTGGAGGGGAGAACCTCCTGGATTTTCTCGAGTTGCGGCAGGTGCTCTCGACTTACGACGGGGACCTCAGGGACCCGCTCTGGTGGCCTCAGGAAAGGAGAGTCCCCATGGGCGTTGCTCGGGGGCCTCTCCGGATTCCTCTCCCGTAGATTCAGGGGTCTAAGACCTTGTGTGGAGTCGGTGCCGGAACCTGAGCATTCCTCTCCAGTGCTGACATGGATCTTGGGGCACTTCTGGAGTCTCCCTAGGGAGTCAGTCCTCATCTCGAGTGGGGCCATGCACGTGCGCTTTCCTCCCGAGCTGTAGCAGCAGTTTCACGCTTCTCTTCGCGTGGATCCAGGGATCTGTGGCTTTCCCTCGCGGCTTTCCCACGAGGCTTTAACACAGGGCTGTCCCACGTGCCACTGTGTTGTGAGTCGATCCTCGGCTTGAAAGTCGAGGCAGTGCAGGGAATACAGGTTTCCCTGGAATGGACTGAGACATCTGGGGGACTCTGGGAATGTGGCACGACCCTGGAGTTCCTCTCGCCTTTCCTGTGGAGAGCGCCTCCACTTGAGATGCGACGGGAACGCCGGGAATTCTTTCCCGACCACGCAGGGAAAGGATCCCTCCTCTCGAGCTAAGAGGCGGAAACGGGGCTCCTCTGGCATGTGGGCGGGACTCTCGGATTCCTCTTGAGTGGAGACGGGTATGTCGGGGAACTTCTTGAGTTGCAGCAAGGGTGTGAAGGACCCTTTGGAAGTTCCAGAGTTAAAGTGTGATTACCCCCTAGTTGCCTCAGTGGAAATGGGCCTCATCTCGCCTGGAGGGGAGAACCTCGTGGATTTTCTCGAGGTGCGGCAGGTGCTCTCGTCTTACGATGGGGACCTCAGGGACCCGCTCTGGTGGCCTCATGAAAGGCCAGTCCCCATGCGAGTTGCTCTGGGGCCGCTGGGGATTCCTCTCCCGTAGATACCGGGGCCTAAGACCTTGTGTGGAGTCGGTGCCGGAACCTGAGGATTCCTCTCCAGTGCTGTCATGGATCTTGGGGTACTCCTGGAGTCTCCCCAGGGGAGTCAGTCCTCGTCTCGACTGGGGCCATGCACGTGCGCTTTCCTCCCGAGCTGTAGCAGCAGAGTCACGCTTCCCTTCGCGTGGATCAAGGGATTTGTGTCTTTCCCTCGAGGCTTTCCCAGGAGGCATTCCCACGAGGCTTTCCCAAAGGGCTGTCCCACGTGCCACCAAGTTGTGAGTCGATCCTCGGCTTGAAATTCGAGGCAGTGCAGGGAAAACAGTTTTCCCTGGAATGGACTGAGACATCTGAGGGACTCTGGGAATGTGGCACGACCCTGGAGTTCCTCTCGCCTTTCTTGTAGATAGTGCCTCCTCTTGAGATGGGACGGGAACGCCGGGAATTTTTTCCAGACCACGAAGCGAAAGGATCCCTCCTCTCGAGCTAGCAGGCGGAAACGGGGCTCCTCTGGGTGTGGGCGGGACTCTCGTGCTTCCTCTCGAGTGGAGACGTGTATGTCGGGGAACTTCTTGAGTTGCAGCAAGGGTGTGAAGAACCCTTTGCAAGTTCCAGAGGTTAGGTGAATATCCTGGAGACGCCTCAGCAGAAATGGGCCTCATCTCGCCTAGAGGGGAGAACCTCCTGGATTTTCTCGAGTTGCGGCAGGTGCTCTGGACTTACGACGGGGACCTCAGGGACCCGCTCTGGTGGCCTCAGGAAAGGCCAGTCCCCATGCTAGTTGCTCTGGGGCCTCTTGGGATTCCTCTCCCGTCAATATCGGGGCCTAAGGCCTTTGTGGAGTCGGTGCCAGAACCTGAGGTTTCCTCTCCAGTGCTGACATGTATCTTGGGGTACCTCTGGAGTCTCCCCAGGGGAGTCAGTCCTCGTCTCGAGTGGGGGCATGCACGTGCGCTTTCCTCCCCAGCTGTAGTAGCAGTGTCACACTTCCATTCACGAGGAACAAGGGATCTGTGGCATTCCCTCGAGGATTTCCCACGAGGCTTTCCCACGAGGCTTTCCCACAGGGCTGTCCCAGGTGCCACCGTGCTGTGAGTCGATCCTCGGCTTGAAAGTCGAGGCAGTGCAGGGAAAACAGGTTTCCCTGGAATGGACTGAGACATCTGTGGGACTCTGGGAAAGGGGCCTGATCCTTTAGTTCTTCTCGCCTTTCCTGTGGAGAGCGCCTCCTCTTGAGATGCGTTGGGAACGCCGGGAATTCTTTCCCGAACACCAGGGAAAGGATCAATCCTCTCGAGCTATGAGGTGGAAACAGGGCTCCTCTGGATGTGGGCGGGACTCTCGTGCTTCCTCTCCAGTGGAGACGGGTATGTCGGGGTATTTCTTGAGTTGCAGCAAGGGTGTGAAGGACCCTTTGGAATTTCCAGAGATAAGGTGTGATTAGCCTCGAGATACCTCAGCGGAAATGGGCCTCAGATCGCCTGGAGGGGAGAACCTCCTGGATTTTCTCGAGTTGCGGCAGGTGCTCTCGACCTACGACGGGGACCTCAGGGACCCGCTCTGGTGGCCTCAGGAAAGGCCAGTCCCCATGCTAGTTGCTCTGGGGCCTCTTGGGATTCCTCTCCCGTCAATGCTGGGGCCTAAGACCTTGTGTGGGCTCAGTGCCAGAACCTGAGGATTCCTCTCCAGTGCCGACATGGATCTTGGGGTACTCCTGGAGTCTCCCCAGGGCAGTCAGTCCTCTACTCGAGTGGGGGCATGCACGTGCGCTTTCCTCCCGAGCTGTAGCAGCAGTGTCACTCTTCCCTACGGGTGGATCAAGGGATCTGTGGCTTTCCCTCGAGGCTTTCCCACGAGGCTTTCCCACGAGGCTTTCCCACAGGGCTGTCCAACGTGCCATCGCGGTGTTAGTCGATCCTCGGCTTGAAATTCGAGGCAGTGCAGCGAAAACAGGTTTCCCTGGAATGGACTGAGACATCTGGGGGACTCTGGGAATGGGGCCTTATACTGGAGTTCCTCTCGCCTTTCCTGTGGAGAGCGCCTACTCTTGAGATGAGACGGGAACGCTAGGAATACTTTCCCGACCACGCAGGGAAAGGATCCCTCCTCTAGAGCTAGCAGGCGGAAACGGGGTCACTCTGGATATGGGCGGGACCCTCGGGTTCCTCTTGAGTGGAGACGGGTATGTCGGGGAACTTCTTGAGTTGCAGCAAGGGTGTGAAGGACCCTTTGGAAGTTCCAGAGTTTAAGGGTGATTACCCCCTTGTTGCCTCAGCTGAAATGGGCCTCATCTCGCCTGAATTGGAGAACCTCCTGAATTTTCTCGAGTTGCGGCAGGTGCTCTCGACTTACGACGGGGACCTCAGGGACCCGCTCTGGTGGCCTCAGGAAAGGCCAGTCCCCATGCGAATTGCTCTGGGGCCTCTCGGGATTCCTCTCCCGTAGATTCCGGGGTCTAAGACCTTGTGTGGAGTCGGTGCCGGAACCTGAGCATTCCTCTCCAGTGCTGACATGGATCTTGGGGTACTTCTGGAGTCTCCCCAGGGGAGTCAGTCCTCGTCTCGAGTGGGGCCATGTTCGTGCCATTTCCTCCCGAGCTTTAGCAGCAGTGTCACGCTTCCCTTCGCGAGGATCAAGGGATTTGTGTCTTTCCCTCGAGGCTTTCCCACGAGGCTTTCCAACGAGGCTTTCCCACAGGGCTGTCCCACGTGTCACCGTGGTGTGAGTCGATCCTCGGCTTGAAATTCGAGGCAGTGCAGGGAAAACAGGTTTCCCTGGAATGGACTGAGACATCCGGGGGACTCTGGGAATGGTGGCACGACCCTGGAGTTCCTCTCGCCTTTCCTGTGGAGAGCGCCTCCTCTTGAAATGCGACGGGAATGCCGGGAATTCTTTCCCGAACACGCAGGGAAAGGATCCCTCCTCCTGGGCTAGGAGGTGGAAACGGGGCTCCTCTGGTTGTGGGCGGGACTCTCTTGCTTCCTCTCGAGTGGAGACGGGTATGTCGGGGAACTTCTTGAGTTGCAGCAAGGGTGTGAAGGACCCTTTGGAATTTCCAGAGGTAAGGTGTGATTAGCCTCGAGATACCTCAGGGGAAATAGGTCTCAGCTCGCCTGGAGGGGAGAACCTCCTGGATTTTCTCGAGTTGCGGCTGGTGCTCTCGATTTACGACGGGGAACTCAGGGACCCGCTGTGGTGGCCTCAGGAAAGGCCAGTCCCCATGCGAGTTGCTCGGGGGCCTCTCGGCATTCCTTTCCCGTCGATGCCGGGGCCTAAGACCTTGTGTGGAGTCCGTGCCGGAACCGGAGGATTCCTCTCCAGTGCTGACATGGATCTTGGGGTACTTCTGGAGTCTCCCCAGGGGAGTCAGTCCACGTCTCGAGTGGGGGCATGCACATGCGCTTTCCTCCCGAGCTGTAGCAGCAGTGTCACTCTTCCCTACGGGTGGATCAAGGGATCTGTGGCTTTCCCTCGAGGTTTTCCCACGAGGCTTTCCCACGAGGCTTTCCCACAGGGCTGTCCAACGTGCCATCGCGGTGTGAGTCCATCCTCGGTTTGAAATTCGAGGCAGTGCAGGGAAAACAAGTTTCCCTGGAATGGACTGAGACATCTGGGGGACTCTGGGAATGGGGCCTGATACTGGAGTTCCTCTCGCCTTTCCTGTGGAGAGCGCCTAATCTTGAGATGGGACGGGAACGACAGGAATACTTTCCCGACCACGCAGGGAAAGGTTCCCTCCTCTCGAGCTGGCAGGCGGAAACGGGGCCACTCTGGATATGGGCGGGACTCTCGTGATTCCTCTTGAGTGGAGACGGGTATGTCGGGAACTTCTTGAGTTGCAGCAAGGGTGTGAAGGACCCTTTGGAAGTTCCAGATGTTAGGATGTGATTAGCCTCGAGACGCCTCAGCGGAAATGGGCCTCATCTCGCCTGGAGGGGAGAACCTCCTGGATTTTCTCGAGTTGCGGCAGGTGCTCTCGACTTACGACGGGGACCTCAGGGACCCGACTCTGGTGGCCTCAGGAAAGGACCAGTCCCATGCGAGTTGCTCGGGGCCTCTCGGATTCCTCTCCCGTCGATGCCGGGGCCTAAGACCTTGTGTGGAGTCGGTGCTGGAACCTGAGGATTCCTCTCCAGTGCTGACATGGATCTTGGGGTACTTCTGGAGTCTCCCCAGGGGAGTCTGTCCACGTCTCGAGTGGGGGCATGCACATGCGCTTTCCTCCCGAGCAGTAGCAGCAGTGTCACTCTTCCCTACGCGTGGATCAAGGGATCTGTGGCTTTCCCTCGAGGCTTTCCCACAAGGCTTTCCCACGAGGCCTTTCCCACTGTCCAACGTGCCATCGCGGGTGTGAGTCGATCCTCGGCTTGAAATTCGAGGCAGTGCAGGCGAAAACAGTTGTTGCCTGGAATGGACTGAAGAAGTCTGGGGGGCGACTCGTCGGGGAATGGCGGCCTGGTGATACTCGGGTGTGTCCTCTCCGCGTTCTGGTATTAGCGATCTGCAAATGATCTCACATATGGGGAGATGCAACCACTTAATAATGGAGAAACGCTACCCTAGGACAATAAACTCAGCTTCTACGCCGATCTGCAATCACTACGATGTATAAATCTCGCCTCTT
>NW_017199120.1:0-7442 GCF_001704415.2 Capra hircus | reverse complement strand
TCCCTTGCCACGAAAGAATTCCCGCGTTCCGTCACATCTCAAGAGGAGGCGGCTCTCCACAGGATAGGCGAGAGGAACTCCAGGGTCGTGCCACCATTCCCAGAGTACCCAGATGTCTCAGTCCATTCCAGGGAAAATCGTTTTCCCTGCACTGCCTCGACTTTCAAGCCGAGGATCGACTCACACCACGGTGGCACGTGGACAGCCCTGAGGGAAACCCTCGTGGGACAGCTCTGTGGGAAAGCCTCGTGGAAAGCCTCGAGGAAAGCCCCTGATCCCTTGATCCACGCAAAGGGAAGTACGACACTGCTGCTAAACTTCGGGAGGAAATCGACGTGCATGCCCCCACTCGAGACGAGGACTGACTCCCCGGGGGAGACTTCAGAAGTACCCAAGATCCACGTCAGCACTGGAGGAGGAATCCTCAGGTACCGGCACGCACTCCACACAAGATCTTAGGCCCCGGCATCGACGGGAGAGGAATCCCGAGAGGCCCCCGAGCAACTCGCATGGGGAGTGGCCTTTCCTGAGGCCACCAGAGCGGGTCCCTGAGGTCTCCGTCGTAAGTCGTGAGCACCTGCCGCAACTCGAGAACATCCAGGAGGTTTTCCCCTCCAGGCAAGATGAGGCCCATTTCCGCTGAGGCGTCTCGAGGCTATTCACACCTAAACTTTGGAACTTCCAAAGGTCCTTCACACCCTTGCTGCAACTCAATTATTTCCCCGACATACCCTTCTCCACTCAAGAGGAAGCACGAGAGTCCCGCCCACATTCAGAGGAGCCCCGTTTCCGTCTCCTAGCCTGAGAGGAGGGATCCTTTCCCTGCGTGGTCCGGAAAGAATTCCCCGGCGTTCCCGTCGCATCTCAAGAGGAGGCGCTCTCCACAGAAAAGGGGAGAGGAACTCCAGGGTCGTGCCACCATTCCCAGAGTCCCCCAGATGTCTCAGTCCATTCCAGGGAAACCTGTTTTCCCTGCACTGCCTCGACTTTCAAGCCGAGCATCGACTCACACCACGGTGGCACGTGGGACAGCCCTGTGGGAAAGCCTCGAGGGAAAGCCACATATCCCTAGATCCACGCGTAGGGAAGCGTGACACTGCTGCTACGGCTCGAGAGGAAAGCGCACGTGCATGCCCCCCACTCGAGACGAGGACTGACTCCACTGTGGAGACTCCAGAAGTACCCCAAGATCCAAGTCATCACTGGAGAGGAATCCTCAGGTTCCGTCACAGACTCCACACAAGGTCTTAGGCACGGCATCAAAGGGAGAGGAATCCCGAGAGGCTCTAGAACAACTGCATGGGGACTGGCCTTTCCTGAGGCCACCAGAGCGGGTCCCTGAGGTCCCAGTCGTAAGTCGAGAGCACCTGCCACAACTCGAGAAAATCCAGGAGGTTCTCCTCTTCAGGCGAAATGAGGCCATTTCCGCTGAGGCGTCTCGAGTCTAATCACACCTAACTTCTAAAACTTCCAAAGGGTCCTTCACACCCTTGCTGCAACTCAAGAAGTTCCCCGACATACCCGACTCCACTCGAGAGGAAGCACGAGAGTCCCGTCCACATCCAGAGGTGACCCGTTTCCGCCTCATAGCTCTAGAAGAGGGATCGTTTGCCTGCGTGGTCAGGAAAGAATTCCCGGTTGTCCCGTTCTGTCTCAAAAGAAGGCCTCTCTACATGAAAGGCGAGAGGAACTCCAGGGTCGTGCCATCATTCCCTGAGTCCCCAGATGTCTCAGTCCATTCCAGGGAAACCTGTTTTCCCAGCACTGCCTCGACTTTCAAGCCGAGGATCGACTCAAACCACGGTGGCACGTGGAAAGCCTCGTGGGAAAGCCTCGTGGAAAGCTTCGTGGGAAAGCCACAGATCCCTTGATACACGCGAAGGGAAGCGTGACACTGCTGCTACAGCTCGGGAGGAAAGCGCACGTGCATGCCCCCACTCGAGACGAGGACTGACTCCCCTGGGAGACTCCAGAAGTACCCCAAGATCCATGTCAGCACTGGAGAGGAATCCTCAGGTTCCCGCACTGACTCCACACAAGGTCTTATGCCGTGGTCCAGCCCCAGTGGATCCAGGGAATTCGAAGGGTGGACAGCGTTGGCGTGGAAAGACTTGTTTATTTATTAATGTAAGATTAGATTAGGAAACTATAGTGTAGTAAGAAGATTAAGTGGAGGAAGAGGGCTGAATAGCTTGGTTTACTCGACGGCCAATAAAATTCCAGACAAGGAATTTGCACCACCTACATTGGGCCACCGGCGCCCGCTTGAATATCTAAGGGTGCCTCGCCTTAAGCTCCCTTTCGTGCGGGTCTTAACAGCCAGGGCAAGTAAGTAGACCTGGCGAGCCTCCGCACTCCAGGTGGAGATTCAGCCTGAAGTTATAGTAAAGAGCAGAGAGAAGGAAAGGTAGAGAAGAAGAAAGAGAGAGAAAGACACGGGGGGAGCCAGAGTCCCAAGAAACCAGGCTGAGAGACTAGTTCGAGAAGCTGGTCCGAGAAACTGGCCCCCGGACCCTGGCCTCCTCCTTTATTGTTCAGAAGGCCTTTTATACTTTTGATAATACATGGAGATCAATGGATAACCCAAAATTATGCAGTGTTCGCAACCCAGATTCTTTCTGTATATCATTTTGTATACAAAAGGTCTCAGGTGATTTACATTATCTTCTGGCCAAGAGGCTTGTTAACACTTTTTGGCTCTCTTCCTTAATGAATGTTAATTTTGTTTCCCCTGAAGTGTTTTTCTTTAATCTGCATCTCCTTAAAGCATTAAAGTTACATCTCTATAGAACAAACGTGCAGTGGGTTATAACAAAGAAGGTACTTAACTCAAAGATCTAATGTTGCTAATACCAGGTCTACTACTTGTTTTTCACATACCAACTATATCTAAAAATAAAGGATATGAAAATTTGGCAGCAAGCATTGACCCAAAAAATGAAACTTTTAATCAGTCCTATTCTAAAAATTCTGACTCCTCGGAAGCTCCTGCATTCCTAGAATGATTTAAGCTTCCTGTGCCTCCTGCGGTCAGGAGGCCTCAAACAATCACAAGCGCAGCTGTACGAGTCCTTCAGGCAGGCTAGAAAGCCATCAGAGGGTTTTTGGATTGAAACACTCTTTTCAAATGCAGAAGACTAACGCCCTGAATTGACTTTTTCCAGAAAAGGTCAGAAGAGTGAAAAAGCAGAGCACAAAAACCGGCAGATTTTTGTTGGGGAACATGCTTAAAAATTTCCAGAGGGTCCCTGAAGTCTGAGCACGCCTTCCGTATGTCAGCTTCCTTCCTCATAACCTTGTCACGGGCGGCTTCCTCACACTGGCTCCCGGCAGCCGTAGGCCCCGGCATCGACGGAGAGGAATTCCGAGAGGCCCCCCGAGCAACTCGCATGGGGACTGGCCTTTCCTGAGGCCAACAGAGCGGGTCCCTGAGGTCCCCGTCGTAAGTCGAGAGCACCTGCTGCAACTCGAGAAAATCCAGGAGGTTCTCCCCTCCAGGCGAGCTGAGTCCCATTACCGCTGAGGTATCTCGAGGCAACTCACACCTTACCTCTGGAACTTCCAAAGGGTCCTTCACACTCTTGCTGCAACTCAAGAAGTTCCCCGACATACCCGACTCACTCGAGAGGAAGCACGTGAGTCCCGCCCTCATCCAGAGGAGCCCAGTTTCCCCCTCCTAGCGCGAGAGGAGGAATCCTTTCCCTGCGTGGTCGGGAAAGATTTCCCAGTGTTCCCGTCGCATCTCAAGAGGAGGCGCTCTCCACAGGAAAGGCGAGAGGAACTCCAGGGTCATGCCACCATTCCCAGAGTCCCCCAGATGTCTCAGTCCATTCCAGGGAAACCTGTTTTCCCTGAAATGCCTCGAATTTCAAACCGAGGATCGACTCACACACCACGGTGGCACGTGGGACAGCCCTGTGGGAAAGCCTCCTGGGCAAGCCTCGAGTGAAACCACAGATCCCTTGATCCACACGAAGGGAAGCGTGACACTGCTGCTACGGCCAAAGAGGAAATCGCACGTGCATACCCCAATTCGAGACGAGGACTGACTCCCCTGGGGAGACTCCAGAAGTACCCCAAAACCATGTCAGCACTGGAGAGGAATCCTCAGGTTCTGGCACCGACTCCACACAAGGCCTTAGGTCCCAGCATCGACGGGAGAGGAATACCGAGAGGCACCCGAACAACTCGCATGGGGACTGGCCTTTCCTGAGGCCACCAGAGCATGTCCCTGAGGTTCCCGTCGTAAGGCGAGAGCACCTGCCGCAACTCGAGAAAATCCAGGAGGTTCTCCCCTCCAGGCGAGATGAGGCCCATTTCCACTGAGGCTTCTCGAGGCTAATCACACCTAACCTCTGAAACTTCCAAAGGGTCCTTCGCACCCTTTCTGCAACTCAAGAAGTTCCCCGACATACCCGTCTCCACTCGAGAGGAAGCACGAGAGTCCCGCCCACATCCAGAGGATCCCCGTTTCCGCCTCCTAGCTCGAGAGGAGGGATCCACTCCCTGCCTGTTCTGGAAAGAATTCCTGGGGTTCCCGTCGCATCTCAAGATGAGGTGCTCTCCACAGGAAAGGCGAGAGGAACTCCAGGGTCGTGCCACCATTCCCAGAGTCCCCCAGATGTCTCCGTCCATTACAGGGAAACCTTTTTTCCTGTACTACCTCGACTTTCAAGCCGAGGATCCACTCACACCACGGTGGCACGTGGGACAGCCCCTGTGGAAAGCCTCGTGGGAAAGAATCGTGGGAAAGCCTCGAGGGAAAGCCACAGATCCCTTGATCCACGCGAAGGGAAGGCTGACTCTGCTGCTACAGCTCGAGAGGAAACCGGACGTTCATGCCCCCACTCGAGACGAGGACTGACTCCCCTGGGGAGACTCCAGAAGTACCCCAAGATCCATGTCAGCACTGGAGAGGAATCCTCAGGTTCCGGCACCTGCTGGGAGCCAGTGTGAGGAATCCCGCCCGTGACAAGGTCATGAGGAAGGAAGCTGACATACGCAAGGCGTGCTCAGACTTCAGGGACCCCCTCTGTAAATTCCTAAGCACGTACCCCAACAAAATTCTGCCGGCTTTTGTGCTCTGCTTTTCCACTCTTCTGACATTTTCTGGAAAAAGTCAATTCAGGGCTTTAGTCTTCTGCTTTGAAAGAGTCTTTCAATCCAAAAACCCCTCCGATGGCTTTCTAGCCTGCCTGCAGGACTCGTACAGCTGCGCATGTGATTGTTTGAGGCCTCCTGACCGCAGGAGGCACAGGAAGCTTAAAACATCCTAGGAATGTAGGAGCTTCCGAGGAGTCAAAATCTTTAGAATAGGACTGATTAATGGTTTCATTTTTTGGGTCAATGCTTGCTGCCAAATTTTCATATCCTTTATTTTTAAATATAGTTGGTATATAGAAAAACAAGTAGTAGACCTGGTATTAGCAACATTAGATCTTTGAGTTAAGTACCTTCTTTGTTATATCCACTGCACCTTTGTTCTATAGAGATGTAACTTTAATGCTTTAAGGAGAGGCAGATTAAAAAAAAAAAACACTTCAGGGGAAACAAAAATTAACATTCATTAAGGAAGAGAGCCAAAAAGTGTTAACAAGCCTCTTGGCCAAAAGATAATGTAAATCACCTGAGACCTTTTGTATACAAAATGATATACGGAAAGAATCTGGGTTGCGAACGCTACATAATTTTGTGTTACCCATTGATCTCCGTGTTTTATCAAAAGTATAAAAGGCCTTCTGAACAATAAAGGATGGGGGCCAGTTTCTCGGACCAGTTTCTCGAACTAGTCTCGGCCTGGTTTCTTGGGACTCTGGCTCACCCCATGTCTCTCTCTCTCTCTTCTTCTCTACCCTTCCCTTTCTCTGCTCTTTACTTTAACTTCAGGCTGAATCTCCATCTGGGGCGCGGAGGCTCGCCAGGTCTACTTACTTGCCCCGGCTGTTAAGACCCGCAGGAAAGGGAGCTTAAGGCGAGGCACCCTTAGATATTCAAGCGGCGCCGGTGGCCGAACGTAGATGGTGCAAATTCCTTGTTCTGGAATTTTATTGGCCTTCCACGTAAACCAAGCTATTCAGCCCTCTTCCTCCACTTAATCTTCTTACTACACTATAGTTTCTTAATCTAATCTTACATTAATAAAACAACAAGTCTTTCCAAGCCAACGGCGTCCACCCTTCGAATTCCCTGGATCAACCGGGTGGACCCAGGCAGGCACCGACTCCACACAAGGTCTTAGGCCCTGGCATCGACGGGAGAGGAATCCCGAGAGGCCCCCGAGCAACTCGCATGGGGACTGGCCTTTCCTGAGGCCACAGAGCGGGTCCCAGTGGTCCACGTCGTAAGGCGAGAGCACGTACCGCAACTCGAAAAAATCCAGGAGATTCTCCCCTCCAGGGGAGATGAGGCCCATTTCCGCTAAGGCGTATCGACTCTAAACACACACCTAACCTCTGGAATTCCAAAGGATCCTACACACCCTTGCTGCAACTCAAGAAGTTCCCCAACATACCAGTCTCCACTCGAGAGGAAGCACGAGAGTCCCGGCCACATCCAGAGAGCCCCGATTCCGCCTCCAAGTTCGAGAGGAGGGATCCTTTTCCTGCGTGGTCGGGAAAGAATTCCCGGCGTTCCCGTCGCATCTCAAGAGGAAGGCGCTGTCCACAGGAAAGGCGAGAGGAACTCCAGGGTCGTGCCACCATTCCAGAGTCCCCCAGATGTCTCAGTCCATTCCAGGGAAACCTGATTTCCCTGCACTGCCTCGACTTTCAAGCCGAGGATCGACTCACACAACGGTGGCACGTGGGACAGCCCTGTGGGAAAGCCTGGTGGGAAAGCTCGTGGGAAAGCCTCGAGGAAAAGCCACAGATCCCTTGATCCACGCAAAGGGAAGGGTGACAATGCTGCTACAGCTCGGGAGGAAAGCGCACGTGCATGCCCCACTCGAGACGTGGACTGACTCCCCTGGGAAGACTCCAGAAGTACCCCAGGATCCATGTCAGCACTGGAGAGGAATCCTCAGGTTCCGGCACCGACTCCAAACAAGGTCTTAGGGCCCGGCATCGAAGGGAGGGGAACCCGAGAGGCCCCCGAGCAACTCGCATGGGGACTGGCCTTTCCTGAGGCCACCAGATCGGGTCCCTGAGGTCCCCGTCGTTAGTCGAGAGCACCTGCCGCAACTCGAGAAAATCCAGGAGGTTCTCCCTTCCAGGCGAGATTAGGCCCATTTATGCTGAGGCGATTCGAGGCTAATCACACCTAACATCTTGAATTTCCAAAGGGTCATTCACACCCTTGCTGCAACTCAAGAAGTTGCCCGACATACCCGTCTCCACTCGAGAGGAAGCACGATAGTCCGCCCACATGCAGAGGCCACCGTTTCCGTCTCATAGCTCGAGAGGAGGGATCTTTCCCTGCGTGGTCAGGAAAGAATTCCCGGCGTT
>NW_017199119.1:0-7442 GCF_001704415.2 Capra hircus | reverse complement strand
AAGAAAATCAGTTCAGTTCAGTTGCTCAGTCTTGTCTGACTCTTTGTGACCCATGAACCACAGCACACCAGGCCTCCCTGTCCATCACCAACTCCCAAGGTCCCCCAAAACCCATGTCCATTGCTTGGTGATGCCATCCAAGCATCTCATCCTCTGTTGTCTCCCTCCTCCTGCCCTCAATCTTTCCGCACATCAGGGTCTTTTCAAATGAGTCAGCTCTTCCCATCAGGTGGCCAAAATAATTGGAGTTTCAGCTTCAACATCAGTCCTTCCAATGACCATTCAGGACTGATCTCCTTTAGGATGGACTGGTTGGATCTCCTTGCAGTCAAAGGACTCTCAAGAATCTTCTCCAACACCACAGTTCAAAAGCATCAATTCTTCTGCACTCAGCTTTCTTTATAGTCCAACTGTCACATCCATACATGACTACTGGAAAAACCATAGCCTTGACTAGATGGACCTTTGTTTGACAAAGTAATGTCTCTGCTTTTTAATATGCTGTCAAGGCTGGTCATAACTTTCCTTCCAAGGAGCAAGTGTCTTTTAATTTCATGGCTGCAGTCACCATCTGCAGTGATCTTGGAGCCCAAAAAATAAAGTCAGCCACTGTTTCCCCATCCATTTGCCATGAAGTGATAGGACTGGATGCCATGATCTTAGTTTTCTGAGCGTTGAGCTTTAAGCCAACTTTTTCACTCTCCTCTTTCACTTTCATCAAGAGGCTCTTTAGTTCCTCTTCACTTTTTGCCATAAGGGTGGTGTCATCTGCATATCTGAGGTTATTGATATTTCTCCGGCAATCTTGATTCCAGCTTGTGCTTCTTCCAGCCCAGCATTTCTCATGATGTACTCTGCATAAAAGTTAAATAAGCAGGATGACAATATACAGCCTTGACATACTCCTTTTCCTATTTGGAACCAGTCTGTTGTTCCATGTCCGGTTGTAAGTGTTGCTTGCTGACCTGCATACATGTTTCTCAAGAGGCAGGTCAGGTGGCCTGGTATTCCCATCTCTTTCAGAATTTTCCAGTTTATTGTGATCCATACAGTCAAAGGCTTTGGCATAGTCAATAAAGCAAATCCCTTATGACTATACAGTGGAAGTGAGAAATAGATTTAAGGGACTAGATCTGATAGACAGAGTGCCTGATGAACAATGGACGGAGTTTGTAATATTGTACAGGAGACAGGAATCAAGACCATCCCCAAGAAAAAGAAATGCAAAAAAGCAAAATGGCTGTCTGAGGAGGCCTTACAGATAGCTGTGAAAAGAAGAGAAGCAAAAAGCAAAGGAGAAAAGGAATTCCAGTCCATCTTATTACGCTGATTCCTAGAATTTCAATGTTCACACTTGCCGTCTCCTGTTCGACCAGTTCCAATTTGCCTTGATTCATGAACCTAACATTCCCGTTTCCTATGCAATATTGCTCTTTAAAGCATCGAACCTTGCTTCTATCGCTAGTTCCATCAACAACTGTGTGTTGGTTTTGCTTTGGCTCCATCCCTTCATTCTTTCTGGAGTTATTTCTCCACTGATCTCCAGTAGCAATTTGGGCACCTACCGACCTGGGGAGTTCCTCTTTAGTATCCTATCATTTTGCCTTTTCATGCTGTTCATGGGGTTCTCAAGGCAAGAATACTGAAGTGGTTTGCCATTCCCTTCTCCAGTGGGCCACATTCTGCCAGACCTCTCCACCATGACCCATCTGTCTTGGGTGACCCACATGGCATGGCTTGGTTTCGTTGAATTAGACTAGGCTGTGGTCTGTGTGATCAGATTGGCCCTGTTGTCTGTGATTGTGGTTTCAGTCTGTCTGCCCTCTGATGCCCTCTCTTAGTGCCTACCGTCTTACTTGGGTTTCTCTTACCTTGGATGTGGGTTCTTTCAGGGCTGCTCCCAGCAAAGCACAGCCACTGCTCCTGACCTTGGAGATAGGATAGCTCCTCTCGGCTGCCGCCCCTGACCGGATGGTGGGTAGCTCCTCTCGGCCGCTCCTGCGGCTGTCACAGCTGCTGCTCCTGTGGCCATTGCAATCAAGTAATAGTTGAATAAAATTTGAAAACATTAAAGTGTCTCATTTTAGAAGTTTTGACAAATATATATCCCCTTGAAACTAGTAGTACAATCAAGATGGCTCATTCATATGCCCCAAAGTTTTCTCCTGTCCCAAAATTTTCTCCTTCCTCCCACCCATACAAATTCCACCCTACCCTGACAAGTAATCAATGATCTGATATCTACCACTATCAATTATTTTCCATTTTCTAAAATTGTATATAATATAGTTATGCAGTGTGTATACATGGTCACATATTCTACTGAGAATAATTATTTTAGAATTCATCCATGTTGTAGCATATGTTCATTTTTTTCTTTAACATTTCATTGTATGGATATATCTCAATTTTATTATCTACTTGTTGGACATTTAGGTTATTTCTAGTTTGGGGCTATTATAAATAAAGGTATGAACATTTATGAACAAGTTTGTGTATGAGAATATCCTTTCATTTCTCTCAGGTAACTACTTAGAAATAGATGGCCAGGTCATGTGGGTCACTTTTCAGGAAACTGCCAAACTCTTCTCCAAAATGTTTGAGACCATTTTACAATCCCAGTGTATGAGATTTCTAATTGCTCTAGTTGGTCAGCATGCTATTAACAGTTTTAGCCATTCTAGTAGCACTATAGTGGTATCTCTTTTTAGTTTTAATTTGCATTTCCCTAGTGAATAATAATCCTGACAACTTTCCATGTGCTTACTAGCCATCTGTGTATCATCTTTGGTGATGTGTCTGAGCAAATGTCTTGCCTATTTTTAAATTTTCTTGATTGTCATTTTATTAAGTTGTAAGACTTTCTTATTAAGTTGTTAGAGTTCTTCATACATTCTCGATACAGATCTTTGGATGGGTACAAAGTGAAAGTGTTAGTAACTCTGTCGTGTCTTACTCTTTGTGACTTCATGGACTGCAGCTCACCAGGCTCCTCTGTCCATGGAATTCTCCAGGCAAGAATCCTGGAGTGGGTTGCCTTCTCCAGGGGATCTTCCCCTCACAGGAATCAAACCTGGGTCACCCACATTGCAGGCAGACTCTTAACCAACTGAGCCATTAGCGAAGCTTGGTTCAGTACATGTTTTACAAAAATTAACTTTCCCAGTCTGTGACCTGCTTTTCATTTTCTTCTCTTGCTATTTGAAGATCAAAAGTTCTTAATTTTTATGAAGTCTGTTTATTGACTTTTTCCATTTATAGTTAGTGAATATTGTATAATATTTAAGAAACTGTAGCTAAGAATATGGATGATTAGGATTTTTTCTGAATGTTTAAAGTTTTAATTCTTAAATATTTAGTTCTATGATCAATTTCAAGTTAGTTTTTGTATATGGTATTTGATTAAGAACTGTTCGTTTTTCAGGCACAATTTAATATAAAGATCATCCTGTTTTCATTGAATTGCCTTGGTAAACTAGTAAAAAATGAATTGAACATATATGTGTGTTTTATTTGAACATCATTCCAAGGAACCATCTTCTGTCTTCACAGTAATATCATATTGTCCTTATCACTGTAGTTTTAAAATGTTTTGATAATACCACTATCACTGTATAAAGGAGGTTTGAGATATTAATAAAAGTGTATTTCTAAATCAGAATAACTAAATGCCCTTTGCTCAAAAAATAAATTAAAATGAAAAAACCAGCACCCTGAAAAAAATAAATCTTATAATCTCATTGTATAAGATCCCAAATTTGGTCTTCTCTTTCAAAGTTATTTTGGCAATTATAAGCCCATTTCATTTTGATATAAAGTTTAGAAAATTGCTTGTCAACTTCTGCAAAAAACAAAACAAAACCCGAGTGGATTTTATTTGGAATTATACTGAATAGGTAGATCAACTTAGAAAATATTGTTATCTCAACAATACTGAGGATTCCTATCCATTAATATAGCATTTCTCTCCATTTCTTTCTTTAGATTTTTTAACTTTTTCCTAACAATGTTTGCCAGTTTGCAGTGTATAAGTCTTGTGCACAATTTGACATATTTATCACTAAATATTTCATATTTTATATAATATTGTAAACAGTATAGCATTTTTAATTTCAATTTCTGATTTCTCATTACCAGTATATAGAAACACATTAATTTTTCTATATTAATCCTGTATGTTACAAACAGGCTAAAATTATTTATTCATTTAGTAACATATTTATAGATTCCCTAGGATTTTCTACAGTCTATAAATTTACAGTTTTCATTTCAACCTAGATGTCTTTCATTTATTTTTCTCATCTCAATGAACTATTTAGAACCTTGAGAACAGAACTGAACAGAAATGGTGAGAGCAGACATCGTAGCCTTATTTCTAATCTTATGAAAATATCATTTGTCTTTCATCATGAAGTATGATTTTAGAAGTAGGATTTTCTTTGATACTTTTTATCAGGCTGAGAAAATTCATTTTTTTTCTAATTTCCTGGAGCTGTTACAAGGGAGGATATTGGATTTTTGTCAAAGTGTTTTCTACATCTTATTTAGATAATGCTATGTTTTCCCTTTCCATCTGTTAATATGATACATTACATTGATGTTACTAGTCTTTAATTTTAGAATAGTTTTAGAATTATAGAAAAATTGAAAAGATAGTACAGAGTTCTCAATATGCCTATATCCATAGTTTCTGCTGTTATTCATAATATAGTATTAGTATGATACATTTGTTATAATTAATAAACTAACAGAGTTAACACTGTTATAAAGTTCATAGTTTATTTGTACATGTGCGCTAAGTCTGGGAAGCCCTTGTAGTTTATTTAGATTTGCTTAATTTTACCTAGAGTCCTTTTTCTGTTCCAGGATTCCATCCAGCATATCACATTACAAGCAACTGTCAGGTCTCTTTAGACTTTTGACTGGGTGGTTTCTCAGACTTTGTTTGAGTTTTGGGGAGTATTAGTCAGATGTTTTGTAAGATTCCCTTTATTGGAATAAAATCACGTTTTCTCTTGTGATAAGACTGAATTTGGGCTTCCCAGGTGGCACTGGTGGTACAGAACCTGCCTGCCAAGGCAAGAGATACAGGAGTCGTGGGCTTGATTCCCTGTGTCGGGAAGATCCCCTGGAGGAGGGCATGGCAACCCATCTACTCTTCTTGCCTGGAGAAATTCATGGACAGAGGAGCCTGGGAGATTATGGTCCACAGGGTCACCAAGAGTCATACACGATGGAAGTGACTTAGCATGCACACACACAAGACGGAATTTATGGACTATAGAGAAGAACAGTGGTAAAGTGCCATTTTTATCAGATTTTTTAAATCATTTTTAATAAAATCTACTATATGTAACATCAGCATAATTGGTGTTAACTTTGTTCACCTAGATCAGAAAATATTCGCTAGGTTTCTCCACTGTAAATTTCTCCTGTTCCTCCTTTTTCTCATTGTACTCCTCAGAAAAGAAGTCACTATGCACAGCCCACACTTAAGGAGTAGGGAGTTATATCACACCTTCTTGAGGAAAAAAATATTTACATAAATTATTTGGCATGTTTCTGCACATGTCTCTTCTCCATTTAGTTATTTACTCAGTCATTACTTTTATCAATATTGACTTGGATATTTATGTTATACTTTGGATTTTATTATTATATACAATAATATATTATAATAAATCATATATTTATTTCATTTTCTTGCTCAAATTGTTAAGCTTGGCCACTGAGGACATGTTCAGGTGGCTCTTGTGTCCCTGACATTTTCTCATCATTGTATTTTTGTTTTTGTTTTCTATGTTTGTTTATATCTTTAGTTTCCAGCACTACAAGATTCTCCAGGCTCATCTTGCATGAAAGCTAAAATCTCTAGTCATGTCTGACTCTCTGTGACCCCATGGACTATACAGTCCATGAAATTCTCCGGGCCAGTATACTGGAGTGGGTAGCCTTTCCCTTCTCCAGGGGTTCTTCCCAACCCAGGGATTGAACTCAGGTCTCCCCATGTCAGGCGGATTCTTTACCAGCTGAGCCACCAGGAAAGCCCAAGAATACTGGAGTTGGGTAGCCTCATGCCTGTCTGCCAAGTAGAATCTTGCCTGCAACTGCAGGATTGAACCTAGGTCAACTCCTGGGCATTGCAGGCAAGATACTTTGGCCAGCATGAGCTACCCAGCGTCTTGCAGTATTCTTGGGCTTTCCTGGTGGCTCAGCTGGTAAAGAATCCGCCTGACATGGGGGAGACCTGAGTTCAATCCCTGGGTTGGGAAGAACCCCTGGAGAAGGGAAAGGCTACCCACTCCAGTATACTGGCCCGGAGAATTTCATGGACTGTATAGTCCATGGGGTCACAGAGAGTCAGACATGACTAGAGATTTTAGCTTTCATGCAAGATGAGCCTGGAGAATCTTGTAGTGCTGGAAACTAAAGATATAAACAAACATAGAAAACAAAAACAAAAATACAATGATGAGAAAATGTCAGGGACACAAGAGCCACCTGAACATGTCCTCAGTGGCCAAGCTTAACAATTTGAGCAAGAAAATGAAATAAATATATGATTTATTATAATATATTATTGTATATAATAATAAAATCCAAAGTATAACATAAATATCCAAGTCAATATTGATAAAAGTAATGACTGAGTAAATAACTAAATGGAGAAGAGACATGTGCAGAAACATGCCAAATAATTTATGTAAATATTTTTTTCCTCAAGAAGGTGTGATATAACTCCCTACTCCTTAAGTGTGGGCTGTGCATAGTGACTTCTTTTCTGAGGAGTACAATGAGAAAAAGGAGGAACAGGAGAAATTTACAGTGGAGAAACCTAGCGAATATTTTTCTGATCTAGGTGAACAAAGTTAACACCAATTATGCTGATGTTACATATAGTAGATTTTATTAAAAATGATTTAAAAAATCTGATAAAAATGGCAACTTTACCACTGTTCTTCTCTATAGTCCATAAATTCCGTCTTGTGTGTGTGCATGCTAAGTCACTTCCATCGTGTATGACTCTTGGTGACCCTGTGGACCATAATCTCCCAGGCTCCTCTGTCCATGAATTTCTCCAGGCAAGAAGAGTAGATGGGTTGCCATGCCCTCCTCCAGGGGATCTTCCCGACACAGGGAATCAAGCCCACGACTCCTGTATCTCTTGCCTTGGCAGGCAGGTTCTGTACCACCAGTGCCACCTGGGAAGCCCAAATTCAGTCTTATCACAAGAGAAAACGTGATTTTATTCCAATAAAGGGAATCTTACAAAACATCTGACTAATACTCCCCAAAACTCAAACAAAGTCTGAGAAACCACCCAGTCAAAAGTCTAAAGAGACCTGACAGTTGCTTGTAATGTGATATGCTGGATGGAATCCTGGAACAGAAAAAGGACTCTAGGTAAAATTAAGCAAATCTAAATAAACTACAAGGGCTTC
>NW_017199118.1:0-7442 GCF_001704415.2 Capra hircus | reverse complement strand
CTTTCCTGTGCGAGGAGCGCCTGCTCTTGAGATACGACGGGAACGCCGGGAATTCTTTCTCAATCACGCAGGGGAAAGGATCCCTCTCTTTGAGCTAGGAGGGGGAAAAAGGGGCTCCTCTGGATGTGTGCGGGACTCTCGTGCTTCCTCTCGAGTGGAGACGATAATGTCGGGGATCTTCTTGAGTTGCAGCAAGTGTGTGAAGGACCCTGTGGAAGTTCCAGAGGTTAGGTGTGATTAGCCTGGAGACGCCTCAGCGAAAATGGGCCTCATCTTGCCTGGAGGGGAGAACCTCCTGGATTTTCTCGAGTTGTGGCAGGTGCTCTCGACTTACGACGGGGACCTCAGGGACCCGCTCTGGTGGCCTCAGGAAAGGCCAGTCCCCATGCCAGTTGCTCGGGGGGCCTCTCGGGATTCCTCTCCCGTTGATGCCGGGGCCTAAGACCTTGTGTGGAGTCGGTGCCAGAACCTGAGTATTCCTCTCCAGTGCTGACATGGATCTTGAGGTCTTCTGGAGTCTCCCCAGGGAGTCAGTAATCGTCTCTAGTGGGGGCATGCACGTGCGCTTTCCTTCCGAGCTATAGCAGCAGTGTCAGTCTTCCTTCGCGTGGATCAAGGGATCTGTGGCTTTCCCTTGAGGCTTTCACACGAGGCTTTCCCACGAGGCTTTCCCACAGGGTTTTCCCTCGTGCCACCGTGGTGAGTCGATCCTCGGCTTCAAAGTCGAGGCAGTGCAGGGAAAACAGGTTTCACTGGAATGGACTGAGACAACAGGGGGACTCTGGGAATGGTGGCACGACCCTGGAGTTCCTCTCGCCTTTCCTGTGGGAGAGCGCCTCCTCTTGAGATGCGACGGAAACGCCGGGAAATCTTTCCAGATCACGCAGGTAAAGAATCCCTCTTCTAGAGCTAGGAGGAGGAAAGGGGCTCCTCTGGATGTGAGCGGGACTCTCGTGTTTCCTCTCGAGTGGAGACAGGTGTGTCGGGGAACTTCTTGAGTTGCAGCAAGGGTGTGAAGGACCCTTTGGAAGTTGCAGATTTAGGTGTGATTAGCGTCGAGACGCCTCAGCGGAAATCGGCCTCATCTCGCCTGGAGGCGAGAGGCCTCCCTGAATTTTCTCGAGTTGCGGAAGGTGCTCTCCACTTACGACAGGAACCTCAGGGACCCACTCTGGTGGCCTCAGGAAAGCGCCAGTCCCCATGCGAGTTTGCTCGTGGGCCTCTCGGGATTCCTCTCCTGTCTATGCTGGGACCTAAGACCTTGTGTGGAGTCGGGTGCCGGAACCTGAGGATTCCTCTCCAGTGCTGACATGGATCTTGGGGAAGTTCTGGAGTCTCCCCAGGGGAGTCAGTCCTCGTCTCGAGTGGGGGGCATGCACGTGTGCTTTCCTCCCGAACTGTAGCAGCAGTATCACGCTTTCCTTCACGTGGATCAAGGGATCTGTGTCTTTCCCTCGAGGCTTTCCCACGAGGCTTTCCCAGGAGGCTTTCCACAGGGTTGTCTTACGTGCCACCGTGTGTGAGTCGATCCTCGGCTTTGAAAGTCGAGGCAGTGAAGGGAAAACAGGTTTCCCTGGAATGGACTGAGACATCTGGGGGACTCTGGGAATGGTGGCACGACCCTGGAGTTCCTCTCGCCTTTCCTGTGGAGAGCGCCTCCTCTTGAATGCGACAGGAACGCCGGGAATTCTTTCCCGACCAGGCAGGGAAAAGATCCCTGCTCTCGAGCTAGGAGGCGGAAACGGGGCTCTTCTGGATGTGGGCAGGAACTCTCGTGCTTCCACTCGGGTGGAGACGGGTATGTCGGGGAACTTCTTGAGTTACAGCAACGGTGTTGGAAGAACCCTTCGGAAGTTCCAGAGGTTAGGTGTATTAGCATCGAGACGCCTGAGCGGAAATGGGCCTCATCTCGCCTGGAGGGGAGAACCTCCTGGATTTTCTCGAGTTTCGGCAGGTGCTCTCGACTTACGGCGGGGACCTCAGGGACCCGCTCTGGTGGACTCAGGAAAGGCCAGTCCCCATGCGAGTTGCTCGGGGGCCTCTCGGAATTCCTCTCCCGTCGATGCCGGGGCCTAAGATCTTGTGTGGAGTCGTGTACCGGAACCTGAGGATTCCTCTCCAGTGCTGACATGGATCTTGGGGTACTTCTGGAGTCTCCCCAGGGAATCAGTCCTCGTCTCGAGTGGGTGGCATGCACTGTGCGCTTTCCTCCCGAGCTGTAGCAGCAGGTGTCACGCTTCCCTTGGAGTGGGATCAAGGGATCTGTGGCTTCCCCTCGTAGCTTTCCCAGGAGGCTTTCTCACAGGCTGACCCACGTGCCACCGTGGTGTGAGTCAATCCTCGGGCTTGAAAGTCGAGGCAGTGCAGGGAAAAACAGGTTTCCCTGGAATGGACTGAGACATCTGGGGGACCCTGGTAATGTGGCACGACACTGGAGTTCCTCTTGCCTTTCAGTGGGAGAGCGCCTCTTCTTGAAGATGCGAAGGAATGCCGGGAATTCTTTCCAGAACACGCAGGAAAGGATCCCTCCTCTCGAGCTATGAGGCGGAAACGGGGCTCCTCTGGATGTGGGCGGGACTCTAGTGCTTCCTCTCGAGTGGAGACGAGTATGTCGGGGAACTTCTTGAGTTTGCAGCAAGGGTGTGAAGGACCCTTTGGAAGTTCCAGAGGTTAGGTGTGATTAGTCTTAAGATGCCTCAGCGGAAATGGGCCTCATCTCGCCTGGAGGGGAGAACCTTCTGGATTTTCTCGAATTGCGGCAGGTGCTCTCGACTTATGACGGGGACCTCAGGGACCCGCTCTGGTGGCCTCAGGAAAGGCCAGTCCCCATGCGAGTTGCTCGGGGCCTTTCGGGATTCCTCTCCCGTCGATGCCGGGCCTAAGATCTTGTGTGGAGTCGGTTAAGGTACCTGAGGATTCCTCTCCAGTGCTGACATGGATCTTGGGGTACTTCTGGAGTCTCCCCAGGGGAGTCAGTCCTCTTCTCGAGTGGGGGCATGCACGTGTGCTTTCCTCCCGAGCTGTAGCAGCAGTGTCGCGCTTCCCTTCGCGTGGATCAAGGGATCTGTGGCCTTCCCTCTAGGCTTTCCATCTAGGCTTTCCCACGAGGCTTTCCCACAGGGCTGTCCCACGTGCCACCGTGTGTGAGTCGATTTCCGGCTTGAAAGTCGAGGCAGTTCAGGGAAAACAGGTTTCCCTGGAATGGACTGAGACATCTGGGGGACTCAGGGAATGTGGCACAACCCTGGAGTTCCTCTCGCCTTTCCTGTGGGAGCGCCTCCTCTTGAGATGCGACGGAAACGCCGGGGATTTTTTCCCGATCACGCAGGGAAAGGATCCCTCCTCTCGAGCTAGGAGGCGGAAACGGGGTTCCTCTGGATGTGGGCGGGATCTCGTGCTTCCTGTCGAGTGGAGACGGGTATGTCGGGGAACTTCTTGAATTGCAGCAAGGGTGTGAAGGACCCTTTGGAAGTTCCAGGGTTAGGTGTGATTAGCCTCGAGACGCCTCAGCCGAAATGGGACTCATCTAGCCTGGAGGGAGAACATCCTAGATTTTCTCGAGTTGCGGCAGGTTCTTTCGACTTTGGATGGGTACCTCAGGTATCCGCTCTGGTGGCCTCTGGAAAGTCCAGTCCCCATGCGAGTTGCTTCGGGCCTCTCGGGATTTCTCTCACGTCGATGCCGGGGCCTAAGCCCTTGTGTGGAGTCTGTGCCGGAACCTGAGGATTTCTGTCCAGTGCTGACATGGATCTTCGGGTTCTTCTGGAGTCTCCCCAAGGGAGTCAGTCCTCGTCTCGAGTGGGGGCATGCACGTGTGCTTTCCTACCGAGCTGTAGGAGCAGTGTCACGCTTCTCGTCAAGTGGATCAAGGGATCAGTGGCTTTCCTTCGAGGCTTTCCCACGAGGCTTTCCCACGAGGCTTTCCCACAGGGCTGTCCCACGTGCCACCGTGGTGTGAGTCGATCCTCGGCTTGAAAGTCGAGGCAGTGCAGGGAAAACAGGTTTCCCTGGAATGTACTGAGACATCTGGGGGACTCTGGGAATGGTGGCACGACCCTGGAGTTCCTCTCGCCTTTCCTGTGGAGAGCGCCTCTCTTTGAGATGCGACGGGAACGCCGTGAAGTTCTTTCCCCACCACGCAGGGAAAGGAACCCTCCTCTCGAGCTAGGAGGCGGAAACAGGGCTCCTCTGGATGTGGGCGGGACTCTCGTGCTTCCTCTCGAGTGGAGACCGGTATGTCGGGGGAACTTCATGAGTTGCAGCAAGTGTGTGAAGGACCCTTTGGAAGTTCAAGAGGTTAGGTTCATTAGCCTCGAGACGCCTGAGCGGAAATGGGCCTCATCTCGCCTGGAGGGGAGAACCTCCTGGATTTTCTGGAGTTGCGGCAGGTGCTCTCGACTTACGACGGGGACATCCGGGACGCGCTCTGGTGGCCTCAGGAAAGGCCAGTCCCCATGCGAGTTGCTCGGGGCCTCTCGGGATTCCTCTCCCGTCGATGCCGGGGCCCAAGACCTTGTGTGGAGTCAGTGCCGGAACCTGAGGATTCCTCTCCAGTGCCGACATGGATCTTGGGGTACTTCTGGAGTCTCCCCAGTGGAGTCAGTCCTCCTCTCGAGTGGGGCATGCACGTGTGCTTTCCTCCCGAGCTGTAACAGCAGTTTCACGCTTCCATAGACGTGGATCATGAGATCTGTGGCTTTCGCTTGAGGCTTTCCCATGAGGATTTCCCACGAGGCTTTCCCACATAGCTGTCCCACGAGCCACCGTGGTGTGAGTCGATCCTCGGCTTGAACGTCCAGGCAGTGCAGGGAAAAAAGGTTTCCCTGGAATGGACAGAGACATCTGGTGGACTCTGGGAATGGTGGCACGACCCTGGAGTTCCTCTCGCCTTTCCTGTGGAGAGCGCCTCCTCTTGAGATGCGACAGGAAGGCCGGAATCTTTCCCGACCACGCAGGGAAAGGATCCCTCCTCTCGAGCTAGGAGGCGGAAACGGGGCTCCTCTGGATGTGGGCAGAACTCTCGTGCTTCCTCTCGAGTGGAGACTGGTATGTCGGGGAACTTCTTGAGTTACAGCAAGGGTGTGAAGGACCCTTTGGAAGTTCCAGAGCTTCGGTGTGATTAGCCTCGAGACGCCTCAGCGGAATGGGCCTCATCTCGCCTGGAGGGGAGAACCTCCTCGATACTCTCGAGTTGAGGCAGGTGCTCTCGTGTTACGACCGGGACATCAGGGACCAGCTCTGGTGGCCTCAGGAAAGGCCAGTCCCGATGCGAGTTGCTTGGGGGCCTCTCGGGATTCTTCTCCCGTCGATGCCGGGGCTTAAGATCTTGTGTGGAGTGGGTGCCGGAACTTGAGGATTCCTCTCCAGTACTGACATGGATCTTGGTGTATTCTGGAGAATCCCCAGGGGAGTCAGTCCTCGTCCCGAGTGGGGGCATGCACGTGTGCATTCCTCCCGAGCTGTAGCAGCAGTGTCGCGCTTCCCTTCGCGTGGATCAAGGGATCTGTGGCTTTGCCTCGAGGCTTTCCCACGAGGCTTTCCCACAAGGCTGTCCCACGTGCCACCGTGGTGTGAGTCGATCCTCGGCTTGAAAGTGGAGGCAGTGCAGGGAAAACAGGTTTCCATGCAGAGGACTGAGACATCTGGGGGACTCTGGGAATGGTGGCACGACCCTGGAGTTCCTCTCGCCTTTCCTGTTGAGAGCGGCTCCTCTTGAGATGCGACCGGAACGCCGGAATACTTGACCGACCACGCAGGGAAAGGATCCCTCCTCTCGAGCTAGGAGGCAGAAACGGGGCTCCTCTGGATGTGGGCGGGACTGTCGTTCTTCCTCTCGAGTGGAGACGAGTATGTCGGGGAAATTCTTGAGTTGCAGCAAGGGTGTGACGGACCCTTTGGAAGTTCCAGAGGTTAGTTTTGATTAGCTTCGAGACGCCTCATTGGAAATGGGCCTCATCTCGCCTGGAGGGACAACCTCCTGGATTTTCTCGGGTTGCAGAAGGTGCTCTCGACTTGCGACGGGGACCTCAGGGACCCGCTCTGGTGGCCTCAGGAACGGTCAGTCCCCATGCGAGTTGCTCGGGGGCCTCTCGGGATTCCTCTCCCGTCGATGCCGGGGCCTAAGACCTTGTGTGGAGTCGTTGCTGCAACCTGAGGATTCCCCTCCAGTGCTGACATGGATCTTGGGAACCTCTGGAGTCTCCCCAGGGGAGTCAGTCCTCGTCTCGTGTGGGGGCATGCACATGGGCTTTCCTCTCGAACTGTAGCAGCAGTGTCGCGCTTCCCTTCGCGTGGATCAAGGGATCTGTGGCTTTCCCTCCGAGGCTTTCCCACGAGGCTTTCCCACAAGGCTGTCCCACGTGCCACTGTGGTGTGAATCGATCCTCGGCTTGAAATTCGAGGCAGTGCAGGGAAAACAGGTTTCCCTGGAATGGACTGAGACATCTGGGGAACTCTGGGAATGGTGGCACGACCCTGGATTTCCTCTCGCCTTTCCTGTGGAGAACGCCTCCTGTTCAGATGCGCGGGAATGCCAGGAATCCTTTCCCGACGACACAGGGGAGAGAAATCAATCCTCTCGAGCTATGAGGCGGGAAACGGGGCTCCTCTGGATGTGGGCGGGACTCTCGTGTTTCCTCTCGAGTGAAGACGGGTATGTCGGGGAACTTCTTGAGTTGCAGCAAGGGTGTGAAGTACCCTTTGGAAGTTCCAGAGGTTAGGTGTGATTAGCCTCGAGACGCGCTCAGCGGAAATGGGCCTCATCTCGCCTGGAGGGGAGAACCTCCTGGATTTTCTCGAGTTGCGGCAGGTGCTTTCCCACGTAGGACGGGGACCACAGGGACCCGCTCTGGTGGCCTCAGGGAAGGCCAGTCCCCATGCGAGTTGCTCGGGGGGCCTCTTAGGATTCCTCTCCCGTTGATGCCGGGGCCTAAGTCCTTGTGTGGAGTCGTTGCCGAATCTGAGGATTCCTCTCCAGTGCTGACATGGATCTAGGGGTACTTCTAGAGTCTCCCCAGGGGAGTCAGTCCTCGTCAGATTGGGGGCATGCACTTGGGCTTTCCTGCCGAGCTGTAGGAGCAGTGTCACGCTTCCCTTCGCGTGATCAAGGGATCTGTGGCTTTCCTCGAGGCTTCCCACGAGGCTTTCCAGAGGCTTTCCCACGAGGCTTTCCCACAGGGCTGTCCCACGTGCTACCGTGGTGTGAGTCGATCCTCGGCTTGAAAGCCGAGGCAGTGTAGGGGAAAACAGGTTTCCCTTGAATACACGGAGACATCTGTGGACTCTGGCAATGGTGTCACGACCCTGGAATTCCTCTCGCCTTTCCTGTGGAGAGCGCCTCCTCTTGGGATTGCGGGAACGCGGGAAATTTTTCCCGATCACACAGGGAAAGGATCCCTCCTCTCAAGCTAGGAGGCGGAAACGGTGCTCCTCTGGATGTGGGC
>NW_017199117.1:0-7443 GCF_001704415.2 Capra hircus | reverse complement strand
GCCTCAGGAAAGGCCAGTCCCCATGCGAATTGCTCGGGGCCTCGGGATTTCTCTCCCGTCGATGCCATGGCCTAAGATCTTGTGTGGAGAAGGTGCCGGACCTGAGGATTTCTATCCAGTACTGACATGGATCTTGGGGTACTTCTGGAGTCCCCCAGGGGAGTCAGTCCTCGTCTCGAGTCGGCGGCATGCACGTGCGCTTTCCTCCCGAGCTGTAGCAGCAGTGTCACGCTTCCATTCGCGAGATCAAGGGATCAGGGGCTTTCCCTCGAGGCTTTCCAACGAGGCTTTCCCACGAGGGCTTTCCCACAGGGCTGCTCACGTGCCACCATGGTGTGAGTCGATCCTCGGCTTGAAAGTCGAGGCAGTGCAGGGAAAACAGGTTTCCCTGGAATGGACTGAGACATCTGGGGGATCTTGGAATGGTGGCACGACCCTGGAGTTCCTCTCGCCTTTCCTGTGGAGAGCGCCTCCTCGTGAGATGCGACGGGAACGCCAGGAATTTCCTTTCCCTACCAGGCAGGGAAAGGATCCCTCCTCTCGAGCAAGGAGGCGACAAGGGGCTCCTCTGGATGTGGGCGGGACTCTCGTGCTTCCTCTCGAGTGGAGACGGGTATGTCGGGGAACTTCTTGAGTTGCAGCAAGGGTGTGAAGGACCCTTAGGAAGTTCCAGAGGTTAGGTGTGATTAGCCTCGAGACGCCTCAGCGGAAATTGGGCCTCATCTCGGCTGGAGGGGAGAACCTCCTGGGATTTTCTCGAGTTGCGGCAGGTGCTCTCGACTTACGACAGGGACCTCAGGGACCCGCTCTGGTGGCCTCAAGAAATGCCAGTCCCCATGAGAGTTGCTGTGGGGCCTCTCGGGATTCCTTTCCCGTCGATGCCAGGGCCTCAGACCTTGTGTGGAGTCGGTGTCGGATCCTGAGTATTCCTCTCCAGTGCTGACATGCATCTTGGGGTACTTCTGGAGTCTCCCCAGGGGAGTCAGTCCTCGTCTCGAGTGGGGGCATGCACGTGCGCTTTCCTCCCGTGCTGTAGCAGCAGTGTCACGCTTCCCTTCGCGAAGATCAGGGGATCAGGGGCTTTCCCTCGGAGGCTTTCCCACGAAGGCTTTCCCACGAAGCTTTCCCACAGGGCTGCTCCACGTGCCACCGTGGTGTGAGTCGATCGTCGGCTTGAAAGTCGAGGCAGTGCAGGGAACACAGGCTTCCCTGGAATGGACTGAGACATCTGGGGGACTCTGGGAATGGTGGCACGACCCTGGAGTTCCTCTCACCTTTCCTGTGGAGAGCACCTCCTCTTGAGATGCGACGGGAACTCGGGGAGATCTTTCCCGACCACGCAGGGAAAGGATCCCTCCTCTCGAGCTAGGAGGGGGAAACGGGGATCCTCCTGATGTAGGCGGGACTCTCGTTCTTAACCTCGAGTGGAGACTGGTATGTCAGGGAACTTCTTGAGTTGAAGCAAGGGTGTGAAGGTCCCTTTGGAAGTTCCAGAGGTTAGGTGTGTTTAGCCTCGAGACGCCTCAGCGGAAATGGGCCTCATCTCGGCCTGCAGTGGAGAACCTCCTGGATTTTCTCGAGTTGCGGCAGGTGCTCTCGACTTACGACGGGGACCTCAGGGACCCGCTCTGGTGGCCTCAGGAAAGGCCAGTCCCCATGCGAGTTGCTCGGGGGCCTCTCGGGATTCCTCTCCCGTCGATGCCGGTGCCTAAGACCTTGTGTGGAGACGATGCCGGAACCTGATGATTCCTCTCCAGTGCCGACGTGGATCTTGGGGTACTTCTGGAGTCTCCCCAGGGGAGTCAGTCCTCGTCTCGAGTGGGGACATAGGTGCGATTTCCTCCCGAACTGTAGCAGCAGTGTCACGCTTCCCTTCGCGTGGATTAAGGGATCTGTGGCTTTCCCTCGAGGCTTTCCCACAGGGCTGTCCCACTTGCCACCGTGGTGTGAGTCGATCCTTGGCTTGAAAGTCGAGGCAGTGCAGGGAAAACAGGTTTCACTGGAATGGACTGAGACATCTTGGGGACTCTGGGAACGGTGGCGCGACCCTGGAGTTCCTGTCGCCTTTCCTGTGGAGAGCGCCTCCTCTTGAGATGCGACAGGAACGCCAGGAATTCTTTCCCGACCACGCAGGGAAAGGATCCCTCCTCTCGAGCTAGGAGGCGGAAACAGGGCTCCTCTGGATGTGGGCGGGACTCTCGTGCTTCCTCTCGAGTGGAGACGGGTATGTCGGGGAACTTCTTGAGTTGCAGCAAGGGTGTGAAGGACCCTTTGGAAGTTCCAGAGGTTAGGTGTGATTAGCCTCGAGATGCCTCAGCGGAAATGGGCCTCATCTCGCCTGGAGGGGAGAACCTCCTGGATTGTCTCGAGTTGCGGCAGGTGCTCTCGACTTACGACGGGGACCTCAGGGAACCGCTCTGGTGGCCTCAGGAAAGGCCAGTCCCCATGTGAGTTGTTAGAGGGCCTCTCGGGATTCTTCTCCTGTCGATGCCGGGGCCACAACCTTGTGAGGAGTCGGAGCCAGAGCCTGAGGATTCTTCTCCAGTGCTGATATGGATCTTGGGGAACTTCTGGAGTCTCCCCAGGGGAGTCAGTCCTCGTCTCGAGTGGGGGCATGCACGTGCGCTTTCCTCCCGAGCTGTAGCAGCAGTTTCGCGCTTCCCTTCGCGTGGATCAAGGGATCTGTGGCTTTCCCTCGAGGCTTTCCCCGAGGCTTTCCCACGAGGCTTTCCCACAGGGCTGTCCCACGTGCCACCGTGGTGTGAGTCGATCCTCGGCTTGAAAGTGGAGGCAGTGCAGGGAAAACAGGTTTCCCTGGAATGGACTGAGACATCTGGGGGACTCTGGGAATGGTGGCACGACCCTGGAGTTCCTCTCGCCTTTCCTGTGGATAGTGCCTGCACTTGAGATGCGACGGGAACGCCAGGAATTCTTTCCCGACCACGCAGGGAAAGGATCCCCTCCTCTCGAGCTAGGAGGCGGAAATGGGGCTCTTCTGGATGTGGGCGGGACTTTCGTGCTTCCTCTCGAGTGGAGACGGGTATGTCGGGGAACTTCTTGAGTTGCAGCAAGGGTGTGAAGGACCCTTTGGAAGTTCCAGAGGTTAGGTGTGATTATCCTCGAGACGCCTCAGCGGAAATGGGCCTCATCTCGCCTGGAGGGGAGAACCTCCTGGATTTTCTCGAGTTGCGTCAGGTGCTCTCGACTTACGACGGGGACCTCAGGGACCCGCTCTGGTGGCCCCAAGAAAGGCCAATCCCCATGCGAGTTGCTCTGGGGCCTCTCGGGATTCCTCTCCCGTCGATGCCGGGGCCTAAGACCTTGTGTGGAGTCGGTGCCAGAACCTGAGGATTCCTCTCCAGTGCTGACATGGATCTTGGGGTACTTCTGGAGTCTCGCCAGGGGAGTCAGACCTCGTTTCGAGTGGGGGCATGCACGTGCGCTTTCCTCCGGAGCTGTAGCAGCAGTATCACGCTTCCCTTTGCATGGATCAAGGGATCTGTAGCTTCCCCTCGAGGCTTTCCCACTAGGCCTTCCCATGAGGCTTTCCCACAGGGCTGTCCCACGTGCCACCGTGGTGTGAGTCGATCCTCGGCTTGAAAGTCGAGGCAGTGCAGGGAAAACAGGTTTCCCTGGAATGGACTGAGAAATCTGGGGGACTCTGGGAATGGTGGCACGACCCTGGAGTTCCTCTCGCCTTTCCTGTGGAGAGCGCCTCCTCTTGAGATGCGACGGGAACGCCGGGATTCTTTCCCAAACACGCAGGGAAAGGATCCCCCCTGTCGAGCTAGGAGGCGGAAACGGGGCTCCTCTGGATGTGGGCGCGTCTCTCGTGCTTCCTCTCGAGTGGAGACGGGTATGTCGGGGAACTTCTTGAGTTGCAGCAACGGTGTGAAGGACCCTTTGGAAGTTCCAGAAGTTTGGTGTGATTAGCCTCGAGAGGTCTCAGCGGAAATGGGCCTCCTCTCGCCTGGAGGGGAGAACCTCCTGGATTTTCTCGAGTTGCGGCCGGTGCTCTCGACTTACGACGGGGACCTCAGGGACCCGCTCTGGTGGCCTCAGGAAAGGCCAGTCCCCAGGAGAGTTGCTTGGGGGCTCTCGGGATTCCTCTGCCGTCAATGTCGGTACCTAAGACCTTGTGTGGAGTCGGTGCCGGAACCTGAGGATTCCTCTCCAGTGCTGACATGGACCTTGGGGTACTTCTGGGGTCTCCCCAGGGGAGTCATTCCTCGTCTCGATGGGGGACATGCACGTGCGCTTTCCTGCCGAGCTGTTGCAGCAGTGTCACGATTCCCTTCGCGTGGATCAAGGGATCTGTGGCTTTCCCTAGAGCTTTCCCACTAGGCCCTTCCCACGAGGCTTTCCCACAGGGCTGTCCCACGTGCCACCGTGGTGTGAGTTGATCCTCGGCTTGAAAGTGGAGGGCAGTGCAGGGAAAACAGGTTTCCCTGGAATGGACTGAGACATCTGGGGGACTCTGGGAATGGTGGCACGAACCCTGGAGTTCCTCTCGCCTTTCCTGTGGATAGTGCCTGCACTTGAGATGCGACGGGAACGCCAGGATTTCTTTCCCGACCACGCAGGGAAAGGATCCCTCCTCTCGAGCTAGGAGGCGGAAATGGGGCTCTTCTGGATGTGGCGGGACTTTCGTGCTTCCTCTAGAGTGGAGACGGGTATGTCGGGGGAACTTCTTGAGTTGCAGCAATGGGTGTGAAGGACCCTTTGGAAGTTCCAGAGGTTAGGTGTGATTAACCTCCAGACGCCTCAGCGTAAATGGGCCTCATCTCGCCTGGAGGGGAGAACCTCCTGGATTTTCTCGAGTTGCGGCAGGTGCTCTCGCCTTACGATGGGGACCTCAGGGACCCGCTCTGGTGGCCTCAGGAAAGGCCAGTCCCCATGCGAGTTGCTCTGGGGCCTCTCGGGATTCCTCTCCCGTCGATGCCCGGGCCTAAGACCTTGTGTGGAGTCGGTGCCGGGACCTGAGGCATCCTCTCCAGTGCTGACATGGATCCTGGAATACTCTGGAGTCTCCCCAGGGAAGTCAGTCCTCGTCTCGTTTGGGGGCATTCACGTGCGCTTTCCTCCCGAGCTGTAGCACAGTGTTACGCTTCCCTTCGCGTGGATCAAGGGATCTGTGGCTTTCCCTGAGGCTTTCCACGAGGCTTTCCCACGATGCTTTCCCACAGGGCTGTCCACGTGCCACCGTGGTGTGAGTCTATCCTCGGCTTGAAAGTCGAGGCAGTGCAGGGAAAAAGATTTCCCTGGAATGGACTGAGACATCTGGGGGTCTCTCGGAATGGTGTCACGACCCTGGAGTCCCTCTCGCCTTGCCTTTGGAGAGCGCTTCAACTTGAGATGCGACGGGAACGCCGGAATTCTTTCCCGACCACGCAGTGAAAGGACCCCTCCTCTCGAGCTATGAGGCGGAAACGGAGATCCTCTGGATGTGGCGGGATTCTCTTGCTTCATCTCGAGTGGAGACGGGTATGTCGGGGAACTTCTTGAGTTGCAGCAAGGGTGTGAAGGACCCTTTCGAAGTTCCAGAGGTTAGTGTGATTAGCCTCGAGACGCCTCAGCGGAAATGGGCCTCATCTCGCCTGGAGGGGAGAACCTCCTGGATTTTCTCTAGTTGCGGCAGGTGCTCTCGAGTTACGACGGAGACCTCAGGGACCCGCTCTGGTGACCTCAGGAAAGGCCAGTCCCATGCGAGGTGCTAGGGGTACCTCTCAGGATTCCTCTCCCGTCGATGCCGGGGCCTAAGACCTTGTGTGGAGTCGGGACCAGAACCTGAGGATTCCTCTCTTGTGCTGACATGGATCTTGGCGTACTTCTGGAGTCTCCCAAGTGGCGTCAGTCCTCGGCTCGAGTGGGGTCATGCACGTGCGATTTCCTCCTGAGCGTAGCAGCAGTGTCATGCTTCCCTTCTCGTGGATCAAGGAATCTGTGCTTTCCCTGGAGTCTTTCCCATGAGGCTTTCCCACAGGGCTATTCCACTTGCCATCATGGTGTGAGTCGATCCTCGGCGTGAAAGTCGAACCAGTGCAGAGAAAACAGGAACCTCCTTCCCCACAGTAGGGGGTACACTGTCCCCCTTGGGCGGGTATCTCCAGGGCACTCGCGCTGGGGGGTTTGCCGCGGAGGTGCGGGCCTCAGGCTCCACGTGAGAAAAGCCCCAAATGGCATTAGCTGCCAGTCCAGACGCTGGCCCCTCAGGTCTCTGGCCGGAGCCTTGGGCTCCAGGCAACTCAAAGCCCTCGGGCTGGCACTCTGTGACTGCTGTAGGGAAAGGACGCCAAGAGCCCACGGAGGAGTTGGGAGGGGGCATGGGGAAACGGTGGCGAGGCAGGACAGCGAGGATCTAGGTGGAGGCGCTGGAGAGAGCGTCTGGTGTCCCGGAATGCCTCGGAGGAGCCAGCGGGGGACAGTCGAGGCCCAGGGACCTGTGGAATGTGAAAAGGCGGGAAATCCCAGAGCAAGGCAGGCTGGGAAAGGGGCGTTGGTGGCCAATTCAAAGGGACCTTGGGGCGTTTCCTGGGCGGTGAGCTCCCTTGGCACTGCTGAGGCCCCTGATTGATCCACCCGGGGTTGATCCCACCCCCCGCTGCGAGGGAGGGCCACAAACCAAAGCGCGCGAACTGCCCGCCCACCCCAACGGGGATCTTGGCGGTCCAGGCTCAGCCGTGCCCGGGAAAAGCCCACTCGCCCACGCGGACTCCGTCCAGGGTCTCTGCTTGGAAAGAGGCCAGGGGCGACCCCACCATCTACCCACCCAAACCCTATTGACGTCAATGGTGGCGGAGACGCCTCCCGTTCTCCAGAGTCCTAAGCTGCTGGCGTCCCCGCCCACTCGGCCAGCAGTCTGCAGCGTGCCCGTGTGCCTCTCCCACCATGGCTTCATCCGGCTCCTCCAGCACCTCAAGCGGTACGTTTGCCCTCGGTCCCTGTGGTCGGATCACATCTCAGGGGATTTGCGGGTGGCCTGGGCAAGGGCTCTCGGCCAATGTGTTGACCCCCCTCCCACCCGAGAACGGCTGGGACCCATCGGCCAGGCCCGGGTTCGAAGGCGTCAGGTGTGCCCAAAATTCGGAGGGCGTGGCATCGTTCGTTCATCTTGCTCCTTTGGCACACACATGGCTTCTCCGTTCTCTTTTCTGGGAAGACAGTGTTGTTTTCAGGGGGCGTGCTGCGGGGGGGGGGCCGGGGTTGCGGAGTGGTGGGAGCGGTGCTGTGCTGGGATGAGGCCCTTTATCCTCACATCTTCCTGTGGGAATGGGAGTCGGGGAGCTCTGTGGCCTTGCTGCCTTCAGTGGCTTCCTCTGCACAGAGGGCCTAGTGGCTTCTGCCTTTTGTCAGGCGTTACGGGGTTTGGGCTTCGCTTTGGTGGCCTTGGCCTTTGCCTTGGCCTGGGCCTTGGCCTTGCCCTTGCCCTGCCTTGGTCTTGGG
>NW_017199116.1:0-7444 GCF_001704415.2 Capra hircus | reverse complement strand
CGAGATGAGGCCCATTTCCGCTGAGGCTTCTTGAGGCTAATCAAATCTAACATCTGGAACTTCCAAAGGGTTCTTCTCGCCCTTGCTGCAACTCAAGAAGTTCCCGACATACCCGTTCCACTCGAGAGGAAGCACGAAAGTCCCGCCCACATCCAGGAGCCCAGATTCCGCCTCCTAGCTTGAGAGGAGGATCCTTTCCCTGCGTGGTCGGGAAAGAATTCCCGGGTGTTCCCGTCGCATCTCAAGAGCAGGCGCTCTCCACAGGAAAGGCGAGAGGAACTCCAGGGTCGTGCCACCATTCCCAGAGTCCCCAGATGTCTCAGTCCATTCCAGGGAAACCTGTTTTCCCTGCACTGCTTCGACTTTCAAGCCGAGGATCGACTCACAAACACGGTGGCACGTGGGCAGCCCTGTGGGAAAGCCTCCTGGGAAAGCCTCGTGGGAAAGCCTCGAGGGACAGCCACAGATCCCTTGATCACGCGAAGGAAGCGCCACACTGCTCCTACAGATCGGGAGGAAAGCGCACGTGCATGCCCCACTCGAGACGAGGACTGACTCCCCTGGGGAGACTCCAGAAGTACCCCAAGATCCATGTCAGCACTGGAGAGGAATCCTCAGGTTCCGGCACCGACTCCACACTAGATCTTAGGCCCGGCATCGACGGAAGAGGAATCCCGAGAGGCCCCGAACAACTCGCATGGGGACTGGCCTTTCCTGGGGCCACCAGAGCGTCTCCCTGAGGTCCCCGTCATAAGTCGAGAGCACCTGCCGCAACTCGAGAAAATCCAAGAGGTTCTCCCCTCCAGGCGAGATGAGGCCCATTTCCGCTGAGGCTTCTCGCGCTAATCACACCTAACCTCTGGAACTTCCAAAGGTCCTTCACACCCTTGCTGCCAACTCAAGAAGTTCCCGACATACCCGTCTCCACTCGAGAGGAAGCACGCGAGTCCCGCCCACATCCGGAGGAGCCCCGTTTCCGCCTCCTAGCTCGAGAGGAGGGATCCTGTCCCTGCGTGGGGAAAGAATTCCCCGCGTTCCCGGTCGCATCTCAAGAGGAGGCGCTTGCCAGGGTCCAGCCCGGTGGATCCAGGAAATTCGAAGGGTGGACGGCGTTGGCGTGGAAAGACTTGTTTGTTTCTTAATGTAAGATTAAATTAAGAAACTATAGTGTAATAAGAAGATTAAGTGGAGGAAGAGGGCTGAATAGCTTGGTTTTCTCGGAAAGGCCATTAAAATTCCAGACAAGGAATTTGCACCATCTACGTTTGGCCACCGGCGCCCGCTTGAATATCTAAGGGTGCCTCGCCTTAAGCTCCCTTTCGTGCGGGTCTTAACAGCCGGGGCAAGTAAGTAGACCTGGCGAGCCTCCGCGCCCCAGATGGAGATTCAGCCTGAAGTTAAGTAAACAGCAGAGAGAGGGAAGGGAGAGAAGAAAGAGAGAGAGACATGGGGGGAGCCAGAGTCCCAAGAAACTAGTCCGAGAGACTAGTTCGAGAAACTGGTCCAATCCTTTATTGTTCAGAAGGCCTTTTATACTTTTGATAAAACATGGAGATCAATGGGTAACACAGAATTATGTAGCGTTCGCAGCCCAGACTCTTTCTATACATCATTTTGTATACAAAAGTTCTCAGGTGATTTACATTATCTTCTGGCCAAGAGGCTTGTTAACACTTTTTTTAGCTCTCTTCCTTAATGAATGTTAATTTTGTTTTCCCTGAAGTGTGTTTTTTTAATCTGCGTCTCCTTAAAGCATTAAAGTTACATCTCTATAGAACAAAGGTGCAGTGGGATATAACAAAGAAGGTACTTAACTCGAGGATCTAATGTTGCTAATACTAGGTCTACTGCTTGTTTTTCTATATATAAACTATATCTAAAAATCAAGGATATGAAAATTTGGCAGCAAGCATTGACTCAACAAATGAAACTTTTAATCAGTCCTATTCTAAAGATTTTGACTCCTCGGAAGCCCCTACATTCCTAGGATGTTTTAAGCTTCCTGTGCCTCCTGCGGTCAGGAGGCCTCAACAAAAACACACTTGCAGAGTCCTGCAGGCAGGCTAGAAAGCCATCGGAGGGGTTTTTTGGATTGAAACACTCTTTCAAATGCAGAAGACTAAAGCCCTGAATTGACTTTTTCCAGAAAATGTCAGAAGAGTGGAAAGGCAGAGCACAAAAGCCGGCAGATTTTTGTTGGGTACATGCTTAGGAATTTCCAGAGGGGCCCCTGAAGTTGAGCATGCCTTGCGTATGTCAGCTTCCTTCCTCATGACCTTGTCACGGGCGGGATTCCTCACAATGGCTTCCGGTAGGCGGTCTCCACAGGAAAGGCGAGAGGAACTCCAGGGTCGTGCCACCATTCCCAGAGCCCCCCAGATGTCTCAGTCCATTCCAGGGAAAGCTGTTTTCCCTGAACTGCCTCGACTTTCAAGCCGAGGATCGACTCACACCACGGTGGTACGTGGGACAGCCCTGTGGGAAAGCCTCGTGGGAAAGCCTCCTGGGAAAGCCTCGAGGGAAATCCACAGATCCTTTGATCCACGCGAAGGGAAGCGTGACACTTCTGCTACAGCTCGGGAGGAACGAGCACGTGCATGCCCCCACTCGAGACGAGGACTGACTCCCCTGGGGAGACTCCAGAAGTACCCCAAGATCCATGTCAGCACTGGAGAGGAATCCTCAGGTTCCGGCACCGACTCCACACAAGGTCTTAGGCCCCGGCATCGACGCGAGAGGAATCCCGAGAGGCCCCCGAGCAACTTGCATGGGGACTGGCCTTTCCTGAGGCCACCAGAGCGGGTCCCTGAGGTCCCCATCGTAAGTCGAGAGCACCTGCCGTCACTCGAGAAAATCCAGGAGGTTCTCCCCGTCCAGGCGAGATGAGGCCCATTTCCGCTGAGGCGTCTCGAGAGTAATCACACCTAACCTCTTGAACTTCCAAAGGGTCCTTCACACCCTTGCTGCAACTCAAGAAGTTCCCCGACATTCCCGTCTCCACTCGAGAGGAAGCACGAGAGTCCCGCCCACATCCAGAGGAGCCCCGTTTCCGCCTCCTAGATGGAGAGGAGGGATCCTTTCCCTGCGTGGTCGGGACAGAATTCCCGGCGTTCCCATCTCATCTCAAGAGGGAGCGCTCTCCACAGGAAAGGCGAGAGGAACTCCAGGGTCGTGCCACCATTCCCAGAGTCCCCCAGATGTCTCCGTCCAATCCAGGGAAACCTGTTTTCCCTGCACTGCCTCGACTTTCAAGCCGAGGATCGACTCACACAACGGTGGCAGGTGGGACAGACCAGTGGGAAAGCCTCGTGGAAAGCCTCGAGGGAAGGCTTCGAGGGAAAGCCACAGATCCCTTGATCCCACGCGAAGGGAAACGTGACACTCCCGCTACAGCTCGGATAAATGGCACCTGCATGCCCCATGGAGACGAGTACTGACTCCCCTGGGGAGACCAGAAGTACCCCAAGATCCATGTCAGCACGGGAGAGGAATCTTAAGGTTCCGGGACCGACTCCACACAACGTCTTAGGCCCCGCCATCGACGGGAGAGGAATACCGAGAGGCCCACGAGCAACTCGCATGGGGACTGGCCTTTCCTGAGACCACCAGAGCGGGTCTCTGAGGTCCCCCGACTAAGTCGAGAGCACCTGCCGCAACTCGAGAAAATCCAGGAGGTTTTCCCCTCCAGGAGAGATGAGGCCCATTTCCAATGAGGCGTCTCAAGGCTAATCACACCTAACCTCTGGAACTTCCAAAGAGTCCTTCACACCCTTGCTGCAACTCAGGAAGTTCCCCTACATACCCGTCTCCGCTCGAGAGGAAGCAGGAATGTCCCGCCCACATCCAGAGGAGCCCCGTTTCCGCCTCCTAGCTCGAGAGGAGCGATCCTTTCCCTGCGTGGTCGGGAAAGAATTCCCGGCGTTCCCATCGAATCTCAAGAGGAGGCACTCTCCACGGGAAAGGCTAGAGGAACTCCAGGGTCATGCCACCATTCCCAGAGTCCTCCAGATGTCTAAGTCCATTCCAGGGAAAACTGTTTTCCCTGCACTGTTTCGACTTTCAAGCAGAGGATCGACTCACACCATGGTGCCCCGTGGGACAGCCCTGTGGGAAAGCCTCCTGGGAAAGCCTCGTGGGAAAGCCTCGAGGGAAAGCCACAGATCCCTTGATCCACGGGAAAGGAAGAGCGACACTGCTGCTACAGCTCGAGAGTAAAGCGCACTTGTATGCCCCCACTCGAGACGAGGACTGACTCCACTGAGGAGAGTCCAGAAGTTCCCCAAGATCCATTTCAGCACTGGAGAGGAATCCTCAGGTTCCGGAACTGACTCCACACAATGTCTTAGGCCCCGGCATCGACGGAGAGGAATCCCGAGAGGCCACAGAAAACTCGCATGGGGACTGGCCTTTCCTGAGGCCACCAGAGCAGGTCCCTGAGGTCCCCGTCGTAAGTCGAGAGCACCTGCCGCAACCTCGAGAAATTCAGGAGGTTCTCCCCTCCAGGCGAGATGAGGCCCATTTACACTGAGGCGTTTCGAGGCTAATCACACCTAACCTCTGGAACTTCCAAAGGGTCCTTCACACCCTTGCTACAACTCAAGAAGTTCCCCGACATACCCGTCTCCACTCGAGAGGAAGCAGGAGAGTCCCGGCCACATCCAGAAGAGCACCGTTTCCGCCTCCTAGCTCGAGAGGAGGGATCCTTACCCTGAGTGGTCGGGAAAGAATTCCCGGCGTTCCTATCGCATACCAAGAGGACGCGCTCTCCACAGGAAAGGCGAGAGGAACTCCAGGGTCGTGCCACCATTCCCTGAGTCCCCAGATGTCTCAGTCCATTCCAGGGAAACCTGTTTTCCCTGCACTGCCTCGACTTTCAAGCCAAGGATCGACACACAACGGTGGCACGTGGGACAGCCCTGTGGGAAAGCTCGTGGGAAAGCCTCGTGGGAAAGCCTCCTGGGAAAGCCTCGAGGGAAATCCATAGATCCTTGATCCACGCAAAGGGAAGCGTGACACTGCTGCTACAGCTCAGGAGGAACGAGCACGTGCATGACCCCACTCGAGACGAGGACTGACTCCCCTGGGGAGACTCCAGAAGTACCCCAAGATCCATGTCAGCACTGGAGAGGAATCCTCAGGTTCCGGCACCGACTCCACACAAGGTCTTAGGCCCGGCATTGGATGGGAGAGGAATCCCGAGAGGCCCCCGAGCAACTTGCAAGGGGACTGGCCTTTTCTGAGGCCACCAGAGCGGGTCCCTGAGGTCCCGTCGTAAGTCGAGAGCACCTGCCGTCACTCGAGAAAATCCAGGAGGTTCTCCCCTGCACGCGAGATGAGGCCCATTTCCGCTGAGGCGTCTCGAGAGTAAATCACACCTAACCTCTTGAACTTCCAAAGGGTCCTTCACACCCTTGCTGCAACTCAAGAAGTTCCCGACATTCCCGTCTCCACTCGAGAGGAAGCACGAGAGTCCCGCCCACATCCAGAGAGCCCCGTTTCCGCCTCCTAGCTCGAGAGGAGGGATCCTTTCCCTGCGTGGTCGGAAAGAATTCCCGGCGTTCCCATCTCATCTCAAGAGGAGGCGCTCTCCACAGGAAAGGCGAGAGAACTCCAGGGTCGTTCCACCATTCCCAGAGTCCCCCAGATGTCTCAGTCCAATACAGGGAAATCTGTTTTCCCTGCACTGCCTCGACATTCAAGCTGAGGATCGACTCACACCACGGAGGCAAGTGGGACAGCCCTGTGTGGAAAGCCTCACGGAAAGCCTAAGTGGGAAAGCCTCGAGGGAAAGCCACAGATCCCTTGATCCACGCGAAGGGAAGCGTGACACTGCTTCTACAGCTCGGGACGAAAGCGCACGTGCTTGCCCCACTCGAGACGAGGACTGATTCCCCTGGGGAGACTCCAGAAGTACCCAAGATCCATGTCAGCACTGGAGAGGAATCCTCAGGTTCCGGCACTGAAAACACATGGTCTTGTGCCCCGTCATCGATGGGAGAATATCCGGAGACACCCCTGAGCAACTCGCATGGGGACTGGCCTTTCCAGAGGCCACAAGATCGGGTCCCTGAGGTCCCCTTCGTAACTCGAAAGCACCTGCCGCAACTCGAGAGAAATCCAGGAGGTTCTCCCCTCCAGGCGAGATGATGCCCATTTCCGTTGAGGCTTCTCGAGGCTAATCACACCTAACCTCTGGAACTTCCAGAGGGTCCTTCACACCCTTGCTGCAACTCAAGAAGTTCCCCGACATACTCGTCTCCACTCGAGAGAAAGCACGAGAATCCCGCCCACATTCAGAGGAGCCCCGTTTCCGCCTCATAGCTCGAGAGGAGGGATCCTTTCCCTGCGTGTTCGGGAAGAATTCCCGGCGTTCCCGTCGCATCTCAAGAGGAGGCGCTCTCCATAGGAAAGGCGAGAGGAATTTCCAGGGTCGTGTCACCATTCCCAGAGTCCCCCAGATATCTCCGTCCATTTCAGGGAAACCTGTTTTCCCTGCACTGCCTCGACTTTCAAGCCGAGGATCGACTCACACAACGGTGGCAGGTGGGACAGACCAGTGAGAAAGCCTCGTGGGAAAGCCTCGAGGGAAGGCTTCGAGGAAAGCCACAGATCCCTTGATCCACGCGAAGGGAAACGTGACACTCCCGCTACAGCTCGGAGGAAATGGCACCTGCATGCCCCAATGGAGACGAGTACTGACTCACCTGGGAGACTCCAGAAGTACCCCAAGATCCATATCAGCAGGGGAAGGAATCTTAAGGTTCCGGCACCGACTCACACAAGGTCTTACGCCCCCATCGACGGGAGAGGAATACCGAGAGGCCCACGAGCAACTCGCATGGGGACTGGCCTTTCCTGAGGCCACCAGAGCGGGTCTCTGAGGTCCCCGACCTAAGTCGAGAGCACCTGCCGCAACTCGAGAAAATCCAGGAGGTTCTCCCCTCCAGGAGAGATGAGGCCCATTTCCACTGAGCGTCTCAAGGCTAATCACACCTAACCTCTGGAACTTCCAAAGGGTCCTTCACACCCTTGTGCAACTCAGGAAGTTCCCCTACATACCCGTCTCCACTCGAGAGGAAGCACGAATGTCCCGCCCACATCCAGAGGAGCCCCTTTTCCGCCTCCTAGCTCGAGAGGAGCGATCCTTTCCCTGCGTGGTCGGGAAAGAATTCCCGGCATTCCCGTCGAATCTCAAGAGGAGGCACTCTCCACGGGGAAACGCGAGAGGAACTCCAGGGTCATGCCACATTCCCAGAGTCCTCCAGATGTTTAAGTCCATTCCAGGGAAAACTGTTTTCCCTGCACTGTTTCGACTTTTCAAGCAGAGGATCGACTCACACCACGGTGCCCCGTGGGACAGCCCTGTGGGAAAGCCTCCTGGGAAAGCCTCGTGGAAAGCCTCGAGGGAAGCCACAGATCCCTTGATCCACGAGAAGGGAAGCGT
>NW_017199115.1:0-7444 GCF_001704415.2 Capra hircus | reverse complement strand
AAGAAGTTCCCCGACATACCCGTCTCCACTCGAGAGGAAAGCACGAGAGTCCCGCCCACATCCAGAGGAGCCCCTTTTCTCCCTCATAGCTCGAGACGAGGGATCCTTTCACTGTGTGTCGGGAAGAATTCCTGGGGTTCCCGTCGCATCTCCAGAGGAGGCGCTCTCCACAGGAAAGGCGAGAGGAACTCCAGGGTGGTGCCACCATTCAGCAGAGTCCCAGATATCTCAGTCCATTCCAGGGAAACCTGTTTTGCAGTGCCTTTGCTCGACTTCAAGCCGAGGATCGACTCACACCACGGTGGCACGTGGACAGCCTGTGGGAAAGACTCGTGGGAAAACCTCGTGGGAAATCCTCGAGGGAAAAGCCACAGATCCTTGATCCACGCCAAGGGAAGGGTAACACTGCTGCTACAGCTCGGGAGGAAAGCGCACGTGCATGCCACCAGTGAAGACGAGGACTGACTTCCCTGGGAGACTCCAGAAGTCCCTCAAGATCCATGTCAGCACTGGAGAGGAATCCTGAGGTTCCGGCACCATCTCCACACAATGTCTTAGGCCCCGGCATCGACGGGAGAGGAATCCCGAGAGGCCCACGAGCAATTCCCATGGGGACTGGTCTTTCCTGAGGCCACCAGAGCAGGTCCCGGGAGGTCGTAAGTTGTGAGCAGCTGCCTCAACTGGAGAAAATCCAGGAGGTTCTCCCCTCCAGGGGCGATGAGGCCCATTTCCGCTGAGGCGTCTGGAAGCTAATCACACCTAATCTCTGGAAATTTCAAAGGGTTCTTCACAACCTGGCTGCAACTCAAGAAATTCCCCGACATTCCCGTCTCCACTCGAGAGGAAGCACAGGAGTCCTGCCCACATCCAGATGAGCCCCGAATCCGCCTCATAGCTCGAGAGGTGGGATCCTTTCCCTGTGTGGTCGGGAAAGAATTCCCGGCGTTCCCTTCGCATCTCAAGAGAAGGCGCTCTCCTCTGGAAAGCGAGAGGAAATCCAGGTTCGTGACACCATTCCCACAGTCCCCCAGATGTCTCAGCTCCATTCCAGGGAAAACTGTTTTCCCTGCACTGCCTCGACTTTCAAGCCGAGGAATCGACTCACACCACGGTGGCACGTGGGACAGCCCTGTGGGAAAGCCTCGAAGGAAAGCCTCGAGGGCTAGCCACAGATCCCTTGATCCACGTGAAGGGACACGTGACACTGCTGCTACAGCTCGGGAGGAAAGCTCACGTGCATGCCCCCACTCCGAGACGAGGACTGACTTCCCCTGGGGAGACTCCAGAAGTACCCCAAGATGCATTGTCAGCACTGGAAAGGTGTCCTCAGGGTTCGCGGCACCGACTCCACACAAGGTCGTAGGCTCCAGCATCGACAGGAGAGGAATTCCGAGAGCCCCCGAGCATCTCGCTTGGGACTTGCCTTTCCTGAGGCCACCAGTGCGGGTCCCTGAGGTCCCCGTCGTATGTCGAGAGCACCCTGCCGCAACTCGAGAAAATCAGGAGGTTCTCCCTTCCAGGCGAGCTGAGGCTCATTTCCGCTGAGGCATCTCAATGCTAATCACACCTAACCTAAGGAACTTTCAAAGGGTTCTTCACACCCTTGCTGCAACTCAAGAAGTTCCCCAACATACCCGTCTCCACTCGAGATGAAGCACGAGAGTCCCGCCCACATCTAGAGGAGCCCCGTTTCCACCTCCTAGCTAGAGACGGGGGATCCTTTCAGTGCGTGGTCGGGAAAGAATTCCCGTGTTCCCGTCGCATCTCAAGAGGAGGCGCTCTCCACAGGAAAGGCGAGAGGAACTCCAGGGTCGTGCCACCATTCCGAGAGTCCCCCAGATGTCTCAGTCCATTCCAAGGAAACCTGTTTTCCCTGCACTGCCTCGACTTTCAAAAAGCTGATCAACTCACACCCACGGTGGCACGTTGAGATAGCCCTGTGGGAAAGCCTCGTGGAAAGCCTCGTGGAAAGCCTCGTGGGAAAGCCTCAAGCGAAAGCCACAGATCCCTTGATCCACGTGAAGGGAAGAGTGGCACTGCTGCTACAGCTCGGGAGGAAAGCGCACGTGCATGGCCCCACTCAAGACGAGGACTGACTCCCCAGGAGAGACTCCAGAAGTACCCCAAGGTCCATGTCAGCACTGGAGAGAAATCCTCAGGTTCCGGCACCGACTCCACACAAGGTCTTAGGCCCCGGCATCGACGGGAGAGGAATCCCGAGAGGCCCCAAGGAAGTCGAATGGGGACTGGCCTTTCCTGAGGCCTCCAGAGCGGGTCCCTAAGGTCCCCGTCGTAAGTCGAGAGTAACTGCCGCAACTCGAGAAAATCCAGGAGGTTCTCCCCTCCAGGCGAGATGAGGCCCATTGCCGCTGAGGCGTCTCGAGGCTAATCACACCTAACCTCTGGAACTTCCAAAGGGTCCTTCACACCCTTGCTGCAACTCAAGAAATTCCCCCGCATACCCGTCTCGACTCGAGAGGAAGCACGAGAGTCCCGCCCACATCCAGAGGAGCCCCGATTCCGCCTCCTAGCTCGAAAGGCGGGATCCTTTCCCTGCGTGTTTGGGAAAGAATTCCCGGCATTCCCGTCGCATCTCAACAGGAGGCCCTCTCCACAGGAAAGGCGAGAGGAACTCCAGGGTCGTGCCACCATTCCCAGAGTCCCCCAGATGTCTCAGTCCATTCCAGGGAAACCTGTTTTCCCTGCACTGCCTCGACTTTCAAGCCGAGGATCGACTCACACCACGGTGGCACGTGGGACAGCATTGTGGGAAAGCCTCGTGAAAAGCCTCGTGGGAAAGCCTCGAGGGAAAGCCACAGATCCCTTGATCCACGCGAAGGGAAGCGTGACACAGCTGCTAAATCTCGGGAGGAAAACGCACGGCATGGCCCCACTCGAGACGTGGACTGACTCCCCTGGGGAGACTCCAGAAGTTCCCCAAGATCCATGTCAGCACTGGAGAGGAAACCTCAGGTTACGGCACCCACTCCACACAAGGTCTTAGGCCCCGGCATCAAAGGGAGAGGAATCCCGAGAGGCCCCCGTGCAACTCGCATGAGGACTGGCTTTTCCTGAGGCCACCAGAGGGGGTCCCTGAGGTCCCCGTGGTAAGTCGAGAGCACCTGCCGTAACTCGAGAAAATCCAGGAGATTCTCCCCTCCAGGCGAGATGAGGCTCATTTCCGCTGAGGTGTTTCGAGGCTAATCAAACCTAACCTCAGGAACTTCCAATGTGTAATTCACACCCTTGCGGCAACTCAAGAAGTTCCTCGACATACCCGTCTCCACTAGAGAGTAAGCACGAGAGTCCCGCCCACATCCAGAGGAGCCCCGTTTCCGCCTCCTGGCACGAAAAGGAGGGATCCTTTCTGTGCGTGGTCGGTCAAGAATTCCCGGCGTTCCCGTCGCATCTCAAGAGGAGGCGCTCTCCACAGAAAATGCGAGAGGAACTCAAGGGTCGTGGCAACATTCCCAGAGTCCCCCAGATGTCTCAGTCCATTCCAGGGAAACCTGTTTTCCCTGCACTGCCTCTACTTTCAAGCCGAGGATCGATTCACACCAAGGTGGTACGTGGGACAGCCCTGTGGGAAAGCCTCGTGGGAAAGCCTCCTGGGAAAGCCTCGAGGGAAAGCCACACATCCCTTGATCCACGCGAAGGGAAGGGCCACACTGCTGCTACAGCTCGGGAGGAAAGCGCACGTGCATGCCCCCACTCGAGACGAGGACTGACTCCCCTGGAGAGACTCCAGAAGTACCCCAAGATCCATGTCAGCACTGGAGAAGAATCCTCAGGTTGCGGCACCGACTCCACACAAGGTCTTAGGCCCCAGCAACGACGGGAGAGGAATCCCTAGAGGCCCCGGAGGAATTCTCATGGGGACTGGCCTTTCCTGAGGCCACCAGAGCGGGTCCCTGAGGTCCCCGTGGTAAGTCGAGAGCACCTGCCGTAACTCGAGAAAATCCAGGAGGTTCTCCCCTCCAGGCGAGATGAGGCCCATTTCCGCTGAGGCGTCTCGAGGCTAATCACACCTAACCTCTGGAACTTGCAAAGGGTCCTTCACACCCTTGCTGCAACTCAAGAAGTTCCCCGACATTCCCGACTCCTTGGAGAGGAAGCTCGAGAGTCCCTCCCACGTCAAGAGGAGCCCTGTTTCTTCCTCCTAGCTCGAGAGGAGGGATCCTTTCCCTGCGTGGTCGGGAATGAAATCCCGGCGTTCCGGTCGCATCTCACCAGGAGGCGCTCTCCACAGGAAAGGCGAGAGGAAATCCAGGGTCGTACCACCATTTCCAGATTCCCCCAGAAGTCTCAGTCCATTCCAGGGAAACCTGTTTTCCCTGCACTGCCTCGACTTACAAGACGAGGATCGAGTCACACCACTGTAGCACGTGGGACAGCCCTGTGGGAAAAGCCTCGTGGGAAAGCCTCGTGGGAAAGTCTCGAAGGAAAGCCACAGATCCCTTGATCCACGCGAAGGGAAGCGTGACACCCTTCTATAGCTGGGGAGGAAATCGCACGTGCATGTCCCCACTCGAGACGAGGACTGACTCCCCTAGGGAGACTCCAGAAGTACTCCAAGATCCATGTCAGCACTGGAGAGGAATCCTCAGGTTCCGGCACCGATTCCACACAAGGTCTTAGGCCCCAGCATCGACGGGAGAGGAATCCCGAGAGGCCCCCGAGGAATTCTCATGGGGACTGGTCCTTTCCTGAGGCCACCAGAGTGGGTCCCTGAGGTTCCCGTGGTAGGTCAATAGCACCTGCCGCAACTCGAGAAAATCCAGGATGTTCTCCCTTCCAGGAGAGATGAGGCCCATTTCCGCTGAGGCGTCTCGAGGCTAATCACACCTAACCTCTGGAACTTCCAAAGGGTCCTTCACACCCTTGCTGCAACTCAAGAAGTTCCCCGATAAACCCGTCTCTTCTCAGGAGGAAACACGAGAGTCCCGCCCACATCCAGAGGAGCCCCGTTTCCGCCTCCTAGCTCGAGAGGAGGGATCCTTTCCCTGCTGTGGTCGGGAAAGAATTCCCGGCATTCCCGTCGCATCTCAAGAGGCAGGCGCTCTCCACAGGAAAGGCGAGAGGAACTGCCAGGGTCGTGTCACCATTCCCAGAGCCCCAAAGATATCTCAGTCCATTCCAGGGAAACCTGTTTTCTCAGCACGGCGTCGACTTTCAAGCCGAGGATCGACTCACACCAGGGTGGCACGTGGGAGAGCCCTGTGGGAAAGCCTCGTGGGAAAGCCTCATGTGAAAGCCTCGAGGGAAAGCCCACTGATCCCTTGATCCACAAGAAGGGAAGCGTGAAACTGCTGCTACAGCTCGGGAGGAAAGCGCATGTGAATGCCCCCACTTCGAGACGAGGACTGACACCCCTTGGGAGACTCCAGAAGTACCCCAAGATCCATGTCAGCACTGGAGAGGAATCCTCAGGTTCCAGCACCGACTCCACACAAGGTCTTAGGCCCCTGCATCGATGTGAGAGAAATCCCGAGAGGCTCAGAGGAACTCGCATGGGGACTGGCCTTTCCTGAGGCCACCACAGCGGGTCCCTGAGGTCCCCGTCGTAAGTCGAGAGCACCTGCCGCAATTCGAGAAAATCCAGGAGGTTCTCCCCTCCAGGCGAGCTGAGTCCTATTACCGCTGAGGTATCTCGAGGCTAATCACACCTTACCTCTGGAACTTCCAAAGGGTCCTTCACACCCTTACTGCAACTCAAGAAGTTCCCCGACATACCCGTCTCCACTCGCGAGGAAGCACGAGAGTCCCGCCCACATCCAGAGGAGCCCCCGTTTCCGCCTCCTAGCTCGAGAGGAGGGATCCTTTCCCTGCGTGGTTGGGATAGAATTCCCGGTGTTCCCGTCACATCTCAAGAGGAGGCGCTCTCCACAGGAAAGGCGAGAGAACTCCAGGGTCGTGCCACCATTCCCAGAGTCCCTGGATGTCTTAGTCCATTCCAGGGAAACCTTTTTCCCTGCACTGCCTCGACTTCAAGCCGAGGATCGACTCACACCACGGTGGCATTTTGGACAAGCCCTGTGGGAAAGCCTCGTGGGAAAGACCTCTTTGGAAAGCCTCGTGGGAAAGCCTCGAGGAAATGCCACAGATCCCTTTTTCCACGCAAAGGGTAGCGTTACACTACTACTACAGCTCGTGAGGAAAGTGCACTTGCATGCCCCACTCGAGACGAGGACTGACTCCCCTGGGGAGACTCCAGAATACCCCAAGATCCATGTCAGAACTGGAGAGGAATCCTCAGGTTCTGGCACCGACTCCACACAAGGTCTTAGGCCCTGGCATCGACGTGAGAGGAATCCCGAGAGGCCCCCGAGCAACTCGCATGGGACTGGCCTTTCCTGAGGCCACCAGAGCGGTTCCCTGAGGTACCCGTCGTAAGTCGTGAGCACCTGCCGCAAATCGAGAAAATCCAGGAGGTTCTCCCCTCCAGGCGACATGAGGCCATTTCCGCTGAGGTATCTCGAGGCTAATCACACTTTACCTAAGGAACTTTCAAAGGGTCCTTCACACCCTTGCTGCAACTCAAGAAGTTCCCTGATATACCCGTCTCCAGTCGAGAGGAAGCACGAGAGTCCCGACCACATCCAGAGGAGCCCCGTTTCCACCTCCTAGCTCGAGAGGAGGGATCCTTTCCCTGCGTGCTCGGGAAAGAACTCCCGGCGTTCCCGTCGTATCTCAAGAGGAGGCGCTCTCCACAGGAAAGGCGAGAGGAACTCCAGTGTCGTGCCACCATTCCCAGAGTCCCCCAGATGTCGCAGTCCATTCCAGGGAAACCTGTTTTCCCTGCACTGCCTCGACTTTCAAGCCGAGGATTGACTCAAACCATGGTGGCACGTGCGAGAGCCCTTTGGGAAAGCCTCGTGAGAAACCTAGTGGGAAAGCCTCGAGGGATGCCAATCCTTGTTCCACGCGAAGGGAAGCGTGACACTCCTGCTTCAGCTCGGGAGAAAGCGCACGTGCATGCCCCCTACCGAGATGAGGACTGACTCTCCTGGGGAGACACCAGAAGTACCCCAAGATCCATGTCAGCACTGGAGAGGAAACCTCAGGTTCCGGCACTGACTCCACACAAGGTCTTAGGCCCAGGCATCGACGGGAGAGGAATCCCGAGAGGCCCCCGAGCAACTCGCATGGGGACTGGCCTTTCCTGAGGCCACCAGAGCGGGGCCCTGAGGTCCCAGTCGTAAGTCGAGAGCACCTGCCGCAACTCGAGAAAATCCAGGAGGTTCTCCCCTCCAGGCGACATGAGGCCCATTTCCGCTGAGGTATCTCGAGGCTAATCACACTTACCTCTGGAACTTCCAAAGGGTCTTTCACACCCTTGCTGCAACTCAAGAAGTTCCCGACATACCCGTCTCCACTCGAGAGGGCAGGAAGTCCCGCCCACATCAAGAGGAGCCACGTTTCCGCATCCTAGCTCGAGAGGTTT
>NW_017199114.1:0-7445 GCF_001704415.2 Capra hircus | reverse complement strand
TCATGGGGAGAACCCCGAAAATAGCTTACTCCCCTGGAGGCGACTGCCAGACGTACCCTTCAAGAAATCAACATGTCAGCACCCTGTGTGGGAGAGGATATTAGCTCAAGGTTCAATGTGAAAACACCGGTGGCTTCCACTTACGAAGATCTTTAGGCCCCTGGATGTCAGGAAATTCGAACGGAGATGCAGGATCGCCGAGAGATCTGCCGAGAAAAGAGGCGTAGGACAACTTCCGCTATATCTGGCGGACTGGTCCTTATCCCTAATGGAGCAGGCCTAGACAGAGCGGTCTCCTGCCACGAACTCCACCAAAGTCGTAAGTTCATAGAGCAATTTCCTGCTTTGCAACTCCAATAGAAGAAACATCCAGGCAGTTCGTCAACCCGGTCCAGGCCGCAGATCGAAAGAAGCCTCATTTCTCCTGTCTGAGGAAAGTATGTTTTAATAATAATATAATCGTCCGAGCCTGGATCACACCTAACCCTAACTGGTTAACTAATATGAAGAAGTGGTAACTCTTCACTACCCTTGCCTGCCAACTCAAGAATAGTTCCCGACATAACCCCTTCTCCACTCGAGTAAGTGGAAGGCACGACCAGTAGGTAGTCTGAGTGGGGGGCATGCACGTGCGCTTTCCTCCGAGCTGTAGCAGCAGTGTCACGCTTTCCCGGATCAAGGCATCTGTGGCTTTCCCTTGAGGCTTTCCACGAGGCTTTCACACGAGCCATTCCCAAGAGGCTTTCCAAGGGCTGTCCTACATACACCGTGGTGTTAGTCGATCCTTGCTTGAAAGTCGAGGTGTGCAGGGAAAACAGGTTTCCCTGGAATGGACTGAGACATCTGGGGACTCAGGAATGGTGGAACGACCCTGGAGTTCCACTAACCTTTCTAGTGGAGAGTGCCTCCTCTTGAGATGCGACGGTATCGCCGGGAATTCTTTCCCGAGCACGCAGGGAAAGGATCCCTCCTCTCGAGCTAGGAGGCGGCAACGGGGCTCCTCTGGATGTGGGCGGACTCTCGTGCTTCCTCTCGAGTGGAGACGGGTATGTTGGGGAACTTCTTGAGTTGCAGCAAGGTTGTGAAGGACGCCTTTGGAAGTTCCAGAGGTTAGGTGTGATTAGCCTGGTGACGCCTCAGCGGAAATGGGCCTCATCTGGCCGAGAGAGGAGAACCTCCTGGATTTTCTCGAGTTGCGGCAGGTGCTCTCGATTTACGACGGGGACCTAGACGCCTCTCTGGTGGCCTCAGGAAAGGCCAGTCCCATCCGAGTTGCTCCTGGCCTCTCCGGATTCCTCTCCGTCGATGCCGGGCCTAAGACCTTGTGTGGAGTCGGTACGGAACCTGAGGATTCCTCTCCAGTGCTGACATGGATCTTGGGGTTCTTCCGGAGTCTCCCCAGGGGGTCAGTCCTCGTCTCAAGTGGTGGCATGCACTTGCGCTTTCCTCCCGAGCTGTAGCAGCAGGTCACGCTTCCCTTCGCGTGGATCAAGGGATCAGCGGCTTTCCCTCGAGGCTTTCCCACGAGGCTTTCCCACGAGGCTTCCACAGGGCTGTCCCACGTGCCACCGTGGTGTGAGTTGATCCTCGGCTTGAAAGTCGAGGCAGTGCAGGGAAAAACAGGTTTCCCTGGAATGGACTGAGACATCTGGTGGACTCTGGGAATGTGGCACGACGCTGGAGTTCTCTCCTTTCCTGTGGAAAGCGCCTCCTCTTGAAATGCGATGGGAACGCCAGGAATTCTTTCCCGACCACCAGGAAAGGATGCCTCCTCTCGAGCTAGGAGGCGGAAACGGGGCTCCTCTGGATGTGGGCGGGACTCTCGTGCTTCCTCTCAAGTGGAGACGGGTATGTCGGGGAACTTCTTGAGTTGCAGCAAGGGTGTGAAGGACCCTTTGGAAGTTCCAGATGTTAGATGTGATTAGCCTCGAGACGCCTCAGCGTAAATGGGCCTCATCTCGCTGGAGGGGAGAATCTCCTGGATTTTCTCGAGTTGCGCATGTGCTCTCGACTTACGACGGGGACCTCAGGGACCCGCTCTGGTGGCCTCAGGAAAGGCCAGTCCCCATGCGAGTTGCACGGGGCCTCTCGGATCCTCTCTCCGTTGAAGCTGGGTCCTAAGACCTTGTGTGGAGTCAGTGCCGGAACCTGAGGATTCTCTCCAGTGCTGACATGGATCTTGGAGTAATTCTGGAGTCTCCCAGGGGAGTCAGTCCTCGTCTCGACTGGGGCATGCTTGGGCGCTTTCCTCCCGAGCTGTAGCAGCAGTGTCACGCTTCCCTTCGCGTGGATCAAGGGATCTGTGTCTTTCCCTCGAGGCTTCCCACGAGCTTTCCCACGAGGCTTTCCTCAGGGCTGTCCCAAGTGACAGCGTGGTGTGAGTCGATCCTCGGCTTGAAAGTCGAGGCAGTGCAGGGAAAAGAGGTTTCCCTGGAATGGACTGAGACATCTGGGGACTCTGGGAATGTGGCACGACCTGGTTTTCCTCTCGCCTTTCCTGTGGGAGCGCCTCCTCTTGAGATGCGACTGGAACGCGGGAATTCTTTGCCGACCGCGGCAGGGAAAGAATCCCTCCTCTCGAGCTAGGAGGCGGAAACGGGGCCCTCTGGATGTGGGCGGGACTCTCGTGCTTCCTCTCGAGTGGAGACGGGTATGTCGGGAAACTTCTTGAGTTGCAGAAAGGTTGTGAAGGACCCTTTGGAAGTTCCAGAGGTTAGGTCTGATTAGCCTCGAGACGCCTCAGCACAAATGGGCCTCATCTCGCCTGGAGGGGAGAACCTCCTGGATTTTCTCGAGATGCGGCAGGTGCTGTCGACTTACGACGGCGACCTCAGGGACCCGCTCTGGTGGCCTCAGGAAAGGCCAGTCCCATGCGAGTTGTTCGGGGGCCACTCAGGATTCCTCTCCCATTGATGCCCGGGCCTAGGATCTTGTGTGGAGTCGGTGCCAGAACCTGAGGATTCCTCTCCAGTGCTGACATGGATCATGGGGTACTTCTGGAGTCTCCCCAGGGGAGTCAGTCCTGTCTCGAGTGGGGGCCTGCACGTGTGCTTTCCTCTCGAGCTGTAGCAGCAGTGTCACGCTGGCTTAAGACCTTGTGTGGCATCGGTGCCGGAACCTGAGGATTCCTCTCCAGTGCTGACATGGATCTTGGGGTACTTCTGGTGTCTCCCGAGGGGTAAGTCTTCGTCTCGAGTAGGGACATGCCGTGCGCTTTCCTCCCGAGCTGTAGCAGCAGTGTCATGCTTCAATTCGAGTGGATCAAGGGTTCTGTGGTTTCCCTCGAGGCTTTCCCAGGAGGCTTTCCACGAGGCTTTCCCACAGGGCTGTCCCTGATGCCGCCGTTGTGTGAGTCGATCCTCGGCTTGAAAGTCGAGGTAGTGCAGGGAATGGATTGAGACAACTGGGGGACTTTGGGAATGGTGGCCAGACTCTAGAGTTCCTCTCAACTTTCCTGTGGAGAGCGCTTCCTCTTGAGATGCGACGGGAACCGGGAATTCTTTCCCGACCACGCAGGGAAATGATCCTCCTCTCGAGCTATGAGACGGAATCGGGGCTCCTCTGGATGTGGGCGGGACTCTCGTGCTTCCTCTCTAGTGGAGGCGAGTATGTCGGGAACTTATTCAGTTGCAGAAAGGGTGTGAAGGACCTTTTGGAAGTTCCAGATGTTAGGTGCAATTAGCCTCTAGACGCCTCAGCGGAAATGCGCCTCATCTCGCCTGGAGGGGAGAACCTCCTGGATTTTCTCGAGTTGCGGCAGGTGCTCTCGACTTCCGACGGGGACCTCAGGGACCCGCTCTGGTGGCCGCAGGAAAGGCCAGTCCCCATGCGAGTTGCTCGGTGGCCTCTCGGGATTCCTCTCCCGTCGATGCCGGGGCCTAAGACCTTGTGTGGGTCGGTCCTGGAAGCTGAGGATTCCTCTCCAGTGCTGACATGGATCTTGGGGTACTTCGGAGTCACCCCAGGGGAGTCAGTCCTCATTCGAGTGGGGGCATTGAAGAGCGCTTTCCTCCCGAGCTGTAGCAGCAGTGTCATTCTTCCGTCGAGTGGATCAAGGGATCAGTGGCTTTCCCTCTAGGCTTTCCATGAGGCTTTCTCCCGAGGCTTTCTCACAGGGCTGTCCCACGTGCCACCGTGCTGTGAGTCGATCCTCGGCTTGAAAGTCGAGGCAGTGCAGGGAAAACAGGTTTCCCTGGAATGGACTGAGATATCTGGGGTACTCTGGGAATGGTGGCACGACCCTGGAGTTCCTCTCACCTTTCCTGTTGAGAGCGCCTCCTCTTGAGTTGTGACGGGAAGACCGGGAATTCTTTCCCGACCACGCAGGAAAGGATACCTCCTCTCTAGCTGTGAGGCGGAAACGGGCTCCTCTGGATGTGGGCGGGACTCTCGTGCTTCCTCTCGAGTGGAGACGGGTATGTCGGGGAACTTCTTGAGTTGCAGCAAGGGTGTGAAGAACCCTTTGGAAGTTCCAGAGGTTTAGGTGTAATTAGCCTCGAGTCGCCTCAGCGGAAATAGGCCTCATCTCGCCTGGAGGGGAGAACCTCCTGGATTTTTCGAGTTGGGACAGGTGATCTCGACTTAAGACGGGGACCTGAGGGACCGCTCTGGTGGCCTCAGGAAAGGCCATTCCCATGCGAGTTACTCGGGGGCCTCGGGATTCCTCTCCCGTCGATGCGGGGCCTAAGACCTTGTGTGGAGTCGGTGCCGGAACCTGAGGATTCCTCTCCAGTGCTGACATGGATCTTGGCGTCCTTAAAGGCGAGATGAGGCCCATTTGCGCTGAGGCGTCTCCACGCTAATCACACCTAACTCTGGAACTTCCAAAGGGTCCTTCACACCCTTGCTGCAACTCAAGAAGTTCTCCGACATACCCGACTCCACTCGAGAGTATCAACATCTTCCCGCCCACTTTCAGAGGAGCACCGTTTCCAACCTAATAGCTCGAGAGGAGGGATCCTTTCCCTGCGTGGTCTGGAAAGCATTCCGGGCGTTCCAGTCGCATCTCAAGAGGAGGCCCTCTCCACAGGAAAGGGAGAGAAACTCCAGGGTCGTTCCACCATTCCAGAGTCCCCCAGATGTCTCTGTCAATTCCAGGGAAACCTGTTTTCCCTGCACTGCCTCGACTTTCAAGCCGAGGATCGACTCACACCACGGTTGCACGTGGGACAGCCCTGAGGAAAATCCTCTTGGGAAAGCCTCGAGGGAAAGCCACAGATCCCTTGATCCACGCGACGGGAAGTGTGACACTGCTGCTACAGTTCGTGAGGAAAGCTCACGTGCATGCACCCACACGGGATGAGCACTGACTCCCCAGGGGAGAATCCAAAAATACGCCAAGACCCATGTCAGCACTGGGGAGGAATCCTCAGGTTCCGGCCCGACTCCACACAAGGTCTTAGGCCCCAACATCGACGGGAGAGGAATCCCGAAAGGCCCCTTGCAACTCCCATGGGCACTGGCCTTTCCTGAGGCCACCAGAGCGGGTCCCTGAGGTCCCCGTCTTAACTCGAGAGACCCTGCCCAACTCTAGAAAATCCAGGTGGTTCTCCCCTCCAGGCGAGATGAGGCCCATTTCCTCTGAGGCGTCTGGAGGCTCATCACACCTAAACTCTGGAAATTCAAAGGGTCCTTGCTGCAACTCAAGAAGTTCCCCGACATACCGTCTCCACTAGAGAGGAAGCACTAGGGTCCCGCCCACATCCAGAGGAACCCCGTTTCCGCCTGGCAGCTTGAGATGAGGGATCCTATTCTGCTTAGTCAGGAAAGATTTTTCGGCATTCCCGTGGCATCGCAAGAGTAAGGGCTCTCAATGGGAAAGGCGAGAGGAATTCCAGGGTCGTGCCACCATTCCAAGAGTCCCCAGATGTGTCAGTCAATTTCAGAGGAACCTGTTTTCCCTGCACTGCCTCGATTTTCACGCGCCGAGTATCGACTCACACCATGGTGGCACGTGGGACAGCCCTGTGGGAAAGCCTCGTGGGAAAGCCTCGAGGGAAAGCCACAGATCCTTGATCCCCGTGACGGGAAGCGTGACACACCTGCTACACTGTCCCTGAGGTCTCGGTCGTATGTTGAGAGCACCTGCCGCAACTCGAGAAAATCCAGGAGGTTCTCTTCTTCAGTCGAGATGAGGCCCATTTTCTCTGCGGTGTCTCGAGAGTAATCACGCCTAAACTCTGGAACTTCCAAAGGGTCCTACACACCCTTGCTACAACTCAAGAAGTTCCCCGACATACCGGTCTCCACTCCAGAGGAAGCACGAGGGTCCGGCCACCTCCAGAGGAGCTCCGTTTCCTCCTCCAAGCTCGAGATGAGGGATCCTTCTGTGCTTCCTCGGGAAAGAATTTCCGACGTTTCCGACTCATCTCAAGAGGAGGCGCGCTGCACAGGAAAGGCGAGAGGAACTCATGGGTCGTGCCACCATTCCAAGAGTCCCCCAGATGTCGCAGTCCATTCCAGAGGATCCTGTTTTCCCTGCACTGCTTCGACTTGCACGGCGAGGATCGCGGTGGCAGAGGCGAGGATCGCGGTGGTACGTGGGAGAGCCCTGTGGGAAAGCCTCATCTGAAAGCCTCGAGGGAAAAGCACAGATCCTTGATCCACGCGATGGGAAGCGTGACACTGCTGCTACAGCACGGGACGAAAGCGCACGTGCATGCCCCACTCGAGACGAGGACTGACTCCCCTGGGGAGACTCCAGAAGTACCTCAAGATGCATGTCAGCCCTGGAGAGGAATCTTCAGGTTCTGGCCCCGACTCGACACAAGGTCTTAGGCCCTGGCATCGACGGGAGAGGAATTACGACACGCCCTCTAGCAACTCGCATGGGGACTGGCCTTTACTGAGGTCACCAGAGCGGGTCCATGAGGTCCCCGTCGTAAGTCGAGAGCAGCCTGCCGCAACTCGGTAAAATCCAGGAGGTTCTCCCCTCCAGGCGAGATGAGGCCCGTTTCCACTGAGGTGTCTCGAGGCTAATCACACGTGACCTCTGGAACTTCCAAAGAGTCTTTCACAGTCATGCTGCAACTCAAGAAGTTCCCCGACATACCCGTCTCCATTCAAGAGGAAGCACGAGGGTCCGGGCCACATCCAGAGGAGCTCCGTTTCCGCCTCGTAGCTCGAGATGAGGGATCCTTTCCCTGCTTGGTCCGGAAAGAATTCCCGGCATTCCCATCGCATCTCAACGGAGGCGCTCTCAAAGGAAAGGGGAGAGGAACTGCAGGGTCGTGCCACCATTCTGAGACTCCCCGAGACGTCTCAGTCCATTCCACAGGAACTTGTTTTCCCTTCACTCGCCTCGCTTTCACGCCGAGGATCGACTCACACCACGTGGCACGTGGGACAGCGCTGTGGGAAAGCCTCGTGGGAAAGACTCGAGGGAAAGCCAGATCCCTTGGTCCACGCAAGGGGAAGCGTGACACTGCTGCACAGCATGGGAAGAA
>NW_017199113.1:0-7445 GCF_001704415.2 Capra hircus | reverse complement strand
AGGAGACCGGCCTCCTCTTGAGATGCGACGGGAATGCAGGCAATTCTTTTCCCAACCACGCAGGGAAGGATCCCATCCTCTCGAGCTAAGAGGCGTAAACGGGGCTCCTCTGGATGTGGGCGCAAACTCTCGTGCTTCCTCTCGAGTGAGATGGGTATGTCGGGGAACTTCTTGAGTTGCAGGCAAGGGTGTGAAGGACCCTTTGGAAGTTCTAGAGGTTAGGTGTGATTAACCTGGAGCCGCCTCAGCGTAATAGGGCCTCATCTCGCCTGGAGGGGAGAACCTCCTGGATTTTCTCGAGATGAGGCAGGTGCTCTCGACGTACGATGGGGACCTCATTGACTCGCTCTGGTGGCATCAGGAAAGGCCAGTCGCCAAGCAAGTTGCCCGGGGGCCTCTCGGGATTCCACTCCCGTCGATTCCGGGGCCTAAGGCCTTGTGTGGAGTCGGTTCCGGAACCTGAGGATTCCTCTCCAGGGCTGACATGGATATTGGGGTAGTTCTGTAGACTCCCCAGGGGAGTCAGTCCTGTTCTCGAGTGGGGGCGTGCGCGTGAGCTTCACTCCCGAGCTCTAGCAGCAGTGTCACGCTTCCCGTCGAGTAGATCAAGGGATCTGTGGCTTTCCCTCGAGCTTTCCCCACGAGGCTTTCCCACAGGACTGCCCCACGAGCCACCGTGGTGTGAGTCGATCCTCGGCTTGAAAGTCGAGGCAGTGCAGGGAAAACAGGTTTCCCTGGAATGGACTGAGACATCTGGGGGACTCTGGGAATGGTGGCACGACCCTGGAGTTGCTCTCGCCTTTCCTGTGGAGAGCGCCTCCTCTTGAGATGCGACGGGAACGCGGGGAATTCTTTCCCGACCACGCAGGGAAAGGATCCCTCCTCTCGATCTATTAGGCGGAAACGTGGCTCCTCTGCATGTGGGCGGGACTCTCGTGATTCCTCTCGAGTGGAGACGGGTATGTCGGGGAACTTCTTGAGTTGAAGCAAGGGTGTGAAGGCCCTTTGGAAGTTCCAGAGGTTAGGTGTGATTAGCCTCGAGACGCCTCAGCGGAAATGGGCCTAATCTCGCCTGGAGGGGAGAACCTCCTGGATTTTCACGAGTTGCGGCAGGTGCTCTCGCCTTTCGATAGGGACCTCAGGGACCCGCTCTGGTGGCCTCAGGAAAGGCCAGTCCCCATGCGAGTTGCTCACGGGCCTCTCGGGATTCCTCTCCGCTGATGCCGGGCCTAAGACCCTGTGTGGAGTTGGTTCTGGAACCTGAGGTTTCCTCTCCATTGCTGACATGGATCTTGGGGTACTTTGGAGTCTCCCCAGGGGAGTCAGTCCTCGTCTCGAGTGGAGGCATGCACGTGCGCTTTCCTCCCGAGCTGTAGCAGCAGTGTCACGGTCCCTTCGTGTAGATCAAGGGATCTGTGGTTTCCCACGAGGCTTTCCCACAGGGCTGTTCCACGTGCCACCGTGGTGTGAGTCGATCCTCGGCTTGAAAATCGAGGCAGTGCAGGGAAAACAGGCTTCCCTGGAATGGACTGAGACATATGGGGGATTCTGGGAATGGTGGCACAACCCTGGAGTTCTTGTCGCCTTTCCTGTGTAGAACCCCTCCTCTTGAGATGCGTCGGGAACGCTGGGAATTCTTTCCGACCACGCAGGGAACGGATCCCTCCTCTCGAGCTAGGAGGGCAGAAACGGGCTTCTCTGGATGTGGGCGGGACCCTCGTGCTTCCTCTCGTGTGGAGAGGGGAATGTCGGGTAACTTCTTGAATTTCAGCAAGGCTGGGAGGGTCCCTTTGGAAGTTCCAGAGGTTAGTTGTGATTAGCCTCGAGACGCCTCAGCGGAAATGGGGCCTCATCTCGCCTGGAGGGGACCACCTCCTGGATTTTCTCGAGTTGCGGCAGGTGCTCTCGACTTACCATGGTGTCCTCAGAGACCCGCTTTGGTGGCCTCAGGAAAGGCAAGTCCCCATGCGAGTTGCTCCTGAGCCTCTCAGGATTCCTCTGCCGTCCATGCCGGAGCCTAAGACCTTGTGTGGGGTCGGTGCCGGAACCTGAGGATTCCTCTCCAGTGCTGACATGGATCTTTGGGAACTTCTGGAGTCTCCCCAGGGGAGTCAGTCCTCGTCTCCAGTGGGGTCATGCATGTGCCGCTTTCCTCCCGAGCTGTAGCAGCAGTGTCACGCTTCCCTTCGTGTGGATCAAGGGATCAGGGGCTTTCCCTCGAGGTTTTCCCACGAGTCTTTCCCACAGGGCTGTCCCACGTGCCACCGTGGTGTGAGTCGATCCTCGGCTTGAAAGTCGAGGCAGTGTAAGAAATACAGGATTCCCTGGAATGGACTGAGACATCTGGGGGACTCTTGGAATGGTGGCACTACCCTGGAGTTCCTCTCGCCTTTCCTGAGAAGAGCGCCTCCTCTTGAGATGCGACAGGAACACGAGGAATTCTTTCCCCACCACGCAGGGAAGGATCCCTCCTCTCGAGCTAGGAGGCGGAAACGGGGCTCCTCTGGATGTGGGCGGGACTCTCGAGCTTCCTCTCGAATGGAGACGTGTATGTGGGGAACTTCTTGAGTTACATCAAGGGTGTGAAGGACCCTTTGGAAGTTCCAGATGTTCAGTGTGAATAGACTCGAGACCCCTCAGGGGAAAAGGGCCTCATCTCGCCTGGAGGGGAGAACGTCCTGAATTGTCTCAAACTTACGGCAGGTGCTCTTGACTTACGGCGGGGACATCAGGGACCCGCCTCTGGTGGCCTCAGGAAAGGCCAGTCCCCATGCGAGTTGCTCGGGGGCCTCTCGGGATTCCTCTCCCTTCGATGCCCGGGCTTAAGACCTTGTGTGGAGTCGGTGCCGGAACCTGAGGATTCCTCTCCAGTGCTGACATGGACCTTGGGTACTTCTGGAGTCTCCCCAGGGGAGTCAGTCCACGTCTCGAGTGGGGGCATGCACGTGCGCTTTCCTCCCGAGCTGTAGCAGCAGTGTCGCACTTCCCTTCCCGTGGATCAAGGGATCTGTGGCTTTCAGTCGAGGCTTTCCCACGAGGCTTTCCCACAGGGCTGTGCCACGTGACACTGTGGTGTGAGTCGATCCTCGGCTTGAAAGTCGAGGAAGTGCAGGGAAAAACAGGTTTCCCTGGAATGGACTGAGTCATTTGGGGAACTCTGGGAATGGTGGCACGACCCTGCAGTTCCTCTTCGCCTTTCCTGAGGAGACCGCCTCCTCTTGAGATGCGACGGGAATGCAGGCAATTCTTTCCCAACCACGCAGGGGAAGGATCCATCCTCTCGAGCTAAGAGGCGTAAACGGGGCTCCTCTGGATGTGGGCGAGACTCTCGTGCTTCCTCTCGAGTGGAGACGGGTATGTCGGGGAACTTCTTGAGTTGCAGGCAAGGGTGTGAAGGACCCTTTGGAAGTTCCAGAGGTTAGGTGTGATTAACCTGGAGACGCCTCAGCGTAAAAGGGCCTCATCTCGCCTGGAGGGGAGAACCTCCTGGATTTTCTCGAGATGAGGCAGGTGCTCTCGACGTACGATGGGGACCTCATTGACTCGCTCTGGTGGCATCAGGAAAGGCCAGTCGCCAAGCAAGTTGCCCGGGGGCCTCTCGGGATTCCACTCCCGTCGATTCCGGGGCCTAAGGCCTTGTGTGGAGTCGGTTCCGGAACCTGAGGATTCCTCTCCAGGGCTGACATGGATATTGTGGTAGTTCTGTAGACTCCCAAGGGGAGTCAGTCCTCTTCTCGAGTGGGGGCGTGCGCGTGAGCTTCACTCCCGAGCTCTAGCAGCAGTGTCACGCTTCCCGTCGAGTAGATCAAGGGATCTGTGGCTTTCCCTCGAGGCTTTCCCACAAGGCTTTCCCACAGGACTGCCCCACGAGCCACCGTGGTGTGAGTCGATCCTCGGCTTGAAAGTCGAGGCAGTGCAGGGAAAACAGGTTTCCCTGGAATGGACTAAGAAATCTGGGGGACTCTGGGAATGGTGGCACGACCCTGGAGTTGCTCTCGCCTTTCCTGTGGAGAGCGCCTCCTCTTGAGATGCGACGGGAACGCGGGGAATTCTTTCCCGACCACGCAGGGAAAGGATCCCTCCTCTCGATCTATTAGGCGGAAACGTGGCTCCTCTGCATGTGGGCGGGACTCTCGTGATTCCTCTCGAGTGGAGACGGGTATGAGGGGGAACTTCTTGAGTTGAAGCAAGGGTGTGAAGGCCCCTTTGGAAGTTCCAGAGGTTAGGTGTGATTAGCCTCGAGACGCCTCAGCGGAAATGGGCCTAATCTCGACTGGAGGGGAGAACCTCCTGGATTTTCACGAGTTGCGGCAGGTGCTCTCGCCTTTCGATAGGGACCTCAGGGACCCGCTCTGGTGGCCTCAGGAAAGGCCAGTCCCCATGCGAGTTGCTCGCGGGGCCTCTCGGGATTCCTCTCCCTTTGATGCCAGGGCCTAAGACCTTGTGTGGAGTTGGTTCTGGAACCTGAGGTTTCCTCTCCATTGCTGACATGGATCTTGGGGTACTTTGGAGTCTCCCCAGGGGAGTCAGTCCTCGTCTCGAGTGGAGGCATGCACGTGCGCTTTCCTCCCGAGCTGTAGCAGCAGTGTCACGGTCCCTTCGTGTAGATCAAGGGATCTGTGGCTTTCCCACGAGGCTTTCCCACAGGGCTGTTCCACGTGCCACCGTGGTGTGAGTCGATCCTCGGCTTGAAAATCGAGGCAGTGCAGGGAAAACAGGCTTCCCTGGAATGGACTGAGACATATGGGGGATTCTGGGAATGGTGGCACAACCCTGGAGTTCTTGTCGCCTTTCCTGTGTAGAACCCTCCTCTTGAGATGCGTCGGGAACGCTGGGAATTCTTTCCCGACCACGCAGGGAACGGATCCCTCCTCTCGAGCTAGGAGGCAGAAACGGGGCTTCTCTGGATGTGGGCGGGACCCTCGTGCTTCCTCTCGTGTGGAGAGGGGAATGTCGGGTAACTTCTTGAATTTCAGCAAGGCTGGGAGGGTCCCTTTGGAAGTTCCAGAGGTTAGTTGTGATTAGCCTCGAGACGGCCTCAGCGGAAATGGGCCTCATCTCGCCTGGGAGGGGACCACCTCCTGGATTTTCTCGAGTTGCGGCAGGTGCTCTCGACTTACCATGGTGTCCTCAGAGACCCGCTTTGGTGGCCTCAGGAAAGGCAAGTCCCCATGCGAGTTGCTCCTGAGCCTCTCAGGATTCCTCTGCCGTCCATGCCGGAGCCTAAGACCTTGTGTGGGGTCGGTGCCGGAACCTGAGGATTCCTCTCCAGTGCTGACATGGATCTTTGGGAACTTCTGGAGTCTCCCCAGGGGAGTCAGTCCTCGTCTCCAGTGGGGTCATGCATGTGCGCTTTCCTCCCGAGCTGTAGCAGCAGTGTCACGCTTCCCTTCGTGTGGATCAAGGGATCAGGGGCTTTCCCTCGAGGTTTTCCCCACGAGTCTTTCCCACAGGGCTGTCCCACGTGCCACCGTGGTGTGAGTCGATCCTCGCTTTGAAAGTCGAGGCAGTGGTAAGAAATACAGGATTCCCTGGAATGGACTGAGACATCTGGGGGACTCTTGGAATGGTGGCACTACCCTGGAGTTCCTCTCGCCTTTCCTGAGAAGAGCGCCTCCTCTTGAGATGCGACAGGAACACGAGGAATTCTTTCCCCACCACGCAGGGAAGGATCCCTCCTCTCGAGCTAGGAGGCGGAAACGGGGCTCCTCTGGATGTGGGCGGGACTCTCGAGCTTCCTCTCGAATGGAGACGTGTATGTGGGGAACTTCTTGAGTTACATCAAGGGTGTGAAGGACCCTTTGGAAGTTCCAGATGTTCAGTGTGAATAGACTCGAGACCCCTCAGGGGAAAAGGGCCTCATCTCGCCTGGAGGGGAGAACGTCCTGAATTGTCTCAACTTACGGCAGGTGCTCTTGACTTACGGCGGGGACATCAGGGACCCGCTCTGGTGGCCTCAGGAAAGGCCAGTCCCCATGCGAGTTGCTCGGGGGCCTCTCGGGATTCCTCTCCCTTCGATGCCCGGGCTTAAGACCTTGTGTGGAGTCGGTGCCGGAACCTGAGGATTCCTCTCCAGTGCTGACATGGACCTTGGGGTACTTCTGGAGTCTCCCCAGGGGAGTCAGTCCACGTCTCGAGTGGGGGCATGCCACGTGCGCTTTCCCTCCCGAGCTGTAGCAGCAGTGTCGCACTTCCCTTCCCGTGGATCAAGGGATCTGTGGCTTTCAGTCGAGGCTTTCCCCACGAGGCTTTCCCACAGGGCTGTGCCACGTGACACTGTGGTGTGAGTCGATCCTCGGCTTGAAAGTCGAGGAAGTGCAGGGAAAACAGGTTTCCCTGGAATGGACTGAGTCATTTGGGGAACTCTGGGAATGGTGGCACGACCCTGCAGTTCCTCTCGCCTTTCCTGAGGAGAACCGCCTCCTCTTGAGATGCGACGGGAATGCAGGCAATTCTTTCCCCAACCACGCAGGGGAAGGATCCATCCTCATCGAGCTAAGAGGCGTAAACGGGGCTCCTCTGGATGTGGGCGAGACTCTCGTGCTTCCTCTCGAGTGGAGACGGGTATGTCGGGGAACTTCTTGAGTTGCAGCAAGGGTGTGAAGGACCCTTTGAAGTTCCAGAGGTTAGGTGTGATTAACCTGGAGACGCCTCAGCGTAAAAGGGCCTCATCTCGCCTGGAGGGGAGAACCTCCTGGATTTTCTCGAGATGAGGCAGGTGCTCTCGACGTACGATGGGGACCTCAATTGACTCGCTCTGGTGGCATCAGGAAAGGCCAGTCGCCAAGCAAGTTGCGCCCGGGGGCCTCTCGGGATTCCACTCCGTCGATTCCGGGGCCTAAGGCCTTGTGTGGAGTCGGTTCGGAACCTGAGGATTCCTCTCAGGGCTGACATGGATATTGTGGTAGTTCTGTAGACTCCCAAGGGGAGTCAGTCCTCTTCTCGAGTGGGGGCGTGCGCGTGAGCTTCACTCCGAGCTCTAGCAGCAGTGTCACGCTTCCCGTCGAGTAGATCAAGGGATCTGTGGCTTTCCCTCGAGGCTTTCCCACAGGCTTTTCCCACAGGACTGCCCCACGAGCCACCGTGGTGTGAGTCGATCCTCGGCTTGAAAGTCGAGGCAGTGCAGGGAAAACAGGTTTCCCTGGAATGGACTAAGAAATCTGGGGGACTCTGGAATGGTGGCACGACCCTGGAGTTGCTCTCGCCTTTCCTGTGGAGAGCGCCTCCTCTTGAGATGCGACGGGAACGCGGGAATTCTTTCCCGACCACGCAGGGAAAGGATCCTCCTCTCGATCTATTGAGGCGGAAACGTGGCTCCTCTGCATGTGGGCGGACTCCGTCGTGATTCCTCTCGAGTGAGACGGGTATGAGGGGGAAACTTCTTGAGTTGAAGCAAGGGTGTGAAGGCCCCTTTGGAAGTTCCAGAGGTTAGGTGTGATTAGCCT